>NC_081246.1:400000-432500 GCF_902713425.1 Acipenser ruthenus
AGACTTTTAATTTGAATTTTAGATGCATACCCTGAAAAAGCGTCATCCATTTAGATATTTTAAAATATTTTTTGTAATGAAAAGTGTAAGGGTCCAGTTGTTTTAGAAAATGCTTTTAAAATTCCAGTCTAACACATACAAATAATTGAGAGGTTTACTTTGATACAATCCCTGAGTCAAGGCAAATAACACACAAGGTTGATAGGAGTTGTAATAAATATTTTATTTGATAACACAACAATATAAAGCATGGAAATGTGGGTGGGGTGAAATGTTCTTTTATTGATTTCAAAAATTAATTTCAGCTTCAGTTTGAGGCATTGATACACCCCTCTACCACAGATACTTTAGAAGCAAAATTGGATCCAGCCTCATTCCCAGCTCAGGGTAATGTCACTGTTTAAAAATAAATATATACAATAAAAAAAAAAACACCTCCTCATGCATTGTTTCAGCGTAATGACCCAAAGACATCTCTCAATAGAATTGACAAGGGGCTGGCTTTGTAGAGGAATCTGGCTGATAAGTAAGAGTTATAATTTTGTACAATTTTCTTTCATACAGATCCCAAAGAGAGCCATGCTGTCCCTAAATCTGAAGCACAGGAGGGGCCAAGGATAGAAGCAGCTTACACACAAGAGGAGTCCTTTGACCAGGAGTGGCGTGCAAGTCTAAAGCAGGTTACAGAGCTGACATTTGTTAAAGATGAAGAGGTCTCTCAACTGGAATGGCTTCCTGTTAAAGAGGAATTCATAGAACAGGAATGTGTCCCCATCGCAGAGGAAGTTCCTACTGAAAATAATTTCTGTACACTTGAGGTGAACAACCAGCTGGGATCCAGCCTGTGTGATGATTGTCCACCTGAAGGTGAACTGGGATTTAGAGGTAATTATACAAAACAAGAAACACTGAGCTGCCATTAATCTTGCAGAAACTGGTTACTGAACTCTCGAACAGCTGGTTCACAACCGTTTTGATGTTTGTTTTTTTTTCCTCACCAGCCACTTGCCACACATTTTTTCACAACAGCATTTTGAAACTAATTGTTTTGTAGAAAGTAAACTATTTATCTAACGTTCCTGACTTAATGAGATTCCTGGGGCTTGAATCTTCCCTGCTAGGTCATCAAGGAACGTTGTCATTTTACACATTAAAAGTTGCTGATGGCAAAGTTCCTGTTTTGTTTTGTTGTTTTTTTTTTTATTTTATTTTTGTCAATTCTGAATGCTTTGCAGATAAATGTCGCCCTCAGATCCAGTTAATGTAAATACCAGCGCTGGCCACTGCAACCGTTACCTCGTGTACCAAATGAATCTATCCATTTCTGATGCCATTTACTGCACTCCCTGATCGCCACCTGTACATATAAAAAAACACTGGGATATGAAGACGAGGTGGGCGGGAAGCAATTTGAAAAATTAAAAAACGAGTGGTGAGTGTACAGGATGTTACCACTTCTGGGCTGTGATATGTGAATCAAACTGGATTGGTGGCACACAGTCAATAGCATTTTGGTTAACTATGACAGCGGGAAGATCTGTATACATTAATTCCAGTCGCCTTTTCCACAAGCCTTTTGGCATATAGGCTTGTGAGATATTAAACCTGGCTGAATAAACCCATATAATACACACACTACAGTACAGTTCATACGTCAAGCTACAAATAGCCTCTTTTTTGTTTCACATTAACCTCTCTAAAAACATATTGAAATAATAGGTGTTTTCCTATACCCCTGGCAATACTGCAGCTCATATGTTGTTGAAAATGAAAAGTACTAAAACTGTAGGTTTAATGTTTTATTTATTTATTTATTTATTTATTTATTTATTTATTTATTTATTATTTGTTTATTCCATCCGAGTTAGGAATATTCAATGCAGATCTTGAATAAAAAAAAACGCGCCCATATCACCTTAAACCGCATGAACTCTGTAATCCTGGTATAGAAAAATGGTTGCCATTTCAAAACCGTGGCAGTTTTATACCGCGGTTTACCGTAAAACCGGTATACCGCGACATCCCTACTTACAACCACCCGAGGCGTCTGTATATTCGACGTATACGGACACCCTGTCAGGCTTTATGCATGCTTCTAAACACAAGCAAACAGATATCTTATAATTAAATATCACGTGGTTAAAGCTGTTTGTTGTGTTGCTTCGTAATAGCAGTAGCACAACATGCAATTTGTAGAAATGTTTTTTTTGCAAGAACAGTGTAACTGAATTTTGGGAGTTGTTTGCGGACCAGCCTGGAGTTTACTCACGGGCCACAAGTGGTCCGCGGATCACAGGTTGGGAACCACTGCTCTAGAAGTGTCATATTTAATCCACGAAGGCTGCCCGACCACTTGCAACATAACTATCCTTGCTACTGTGACACCTGCTGTCATTTCTGTTTTCAATGCTGTTAGATCTTTGCCTTTCCCCATTCCTGATAGACTGTTTGCAGTTGTGCTGCTCCCACAGCTTTATAGTGGTGCTGGGATCACATGTCTCATCACTGGGGGATGCCAAATCCAGTCGGGTTGCTAAGTGTCACCAGAAGAAACATTTCAATACAGTACTTATAAACCTGTTCTTATGCTTTTATTCCTCAAAGCGATATTAAGTGGAGTGGAAATCAGTGACTTGTAAATGTGAGTGATATTAACTGGAGTGTGTTAATAATCAAAGTGATATTCTCAAGCATTTGTCCTTATTGACACCCAGTACATTCAGCCTGGCAAATGTCAATGTGATGATAATAAAAGGAGGCTGGTATTAACAGGAGTGAAAAGCCGGTTTGAATGTATTCTCATCAGAGTTCACTCTAGGAGTTGGTCATGGTTATGAGGGGAAGCCCTGCAGAAGAGTGACGTGAAAGGATGCTGTACAATAACCTTTGTCTCTTCTCTTTTTTTCTCTAGCTACAAAATGGAGTCACACAGGAGGGGCAACATTTCCCTGTGGTGATTGTGGGAAGAGATTCAGTCATTTATCGGACATTAAAATCCACCAGTGTGTTCACACAAGAGTTAAATCTTATCTTTGCTCTGAGTGTGGGAAGAATTTCACACGAGTAGGAAGTCTTAAAAGACACCAACGCATTCACACAGGAGAGAAACCTCATCACTGCATTGAGTGTGGGAGGAGATTCAGTTATTTATCAAACCTTAAAAGACACCAACGCATTCACACAGGAGAGAAACCTCATCACTGCACTGAGTGTGAGAAGAGATTCAGCTGTTTGTCAGACCTTAAAAGACACCAACGCAGTCACACAGGAGAGAAGCCTTTTTACTGTACTGAGTGTGGGATGAGTTTCACGCGATTAGAAAGTCTTCAATCACACCAGCGCATTCACACAGGAGAGAAACCCTATCACTGTTCTGAATGTCGGAAGAGATTCACATATTTAAATTCCTTGAAAATCCACCAGCGGACTCACAAAGAGAGAAATCTTCTCAATGCAGTGAATGTCTGAAGAGTTTCAGTCACTTAAAAGACACGATAAAACTCACAGGTGAGTTCAGTCAGTTACTGGGTCTTGAAGGACACAAGAGAATTCACAGAATTTCAGCCACTTGAGGATACCTAAACACCAGGACTAAATTGAACTAAAATACAGAAATATTTACTGAAAACAAAAGAATAAACTTTCTTACTTCAAAAAGTTTTCTTCATACGTTGTTTTGCTTGTATGAAATTCATAAACAGAAAAAAGCCTTGCACACAATGTACCCTCCTTTTTAAATGCAGGAAAGGCCCTTGTAAATATTGGCAGGGATGGGGTTAAATTCTCCTCCCTGCCCAGGTTTATTGTGTCAGGTGGGAATAATGAACAGTCAATCAGCACCCAGCCACCTGACATAAAAGGAGGCCTCAGCACCTCAGTAGAGAGAGGTAGCTGAGGAAGCAAGCAGGTATGTTTTAAATGCAGCAAAGGCTGTGTTACACTGTAGTTGTTCTGAGGATGTGTTGCCTGTTCCCTTCATGTATTCCCGTTAAAATGTCGAAAGAGAAACTCGAAATAACCAGGTTAATAAATATAACAAGGAGCTGAATTCAGTGTGGTGCTGAAATATATATATATATATATCTCTACCGATATCTACCGGTGTATGTGTGTATATATATATAATATATACTGTATATATATGTATGTGTGTGTGTATGTGTGTATATATATATGTATATGTATATGTATGTATATCTGTATATATATACTTTTGTTTGTTTTAAATCGAGTGGTAGACGTGGTCACGTTGTAAAGGCTAATGTAAGTAGGCCTATATGAATTTAGCTGCAGGACATTTTCCAACGCTGAAGAAAAAATAACTTTGCTACCTTGTGTAGCTGCTCCAGCGCTCTCACTGTGTGTGTGTGTGTGTGTGTGTATAGCAGTGTTTATTGTGTTCAGTCCCGTTTACCTTGTGTAGCTGCTCCAGCACTCTCACTGTGTGTGTGTGTAGCAGTGTTTATTGTATATTGTGTTCAGTTTACCTTGTGTAGCTGCTTTACACAACAGCCACAAGGCTAAACCAATTCTCAGCACACAAGACCAGGGTAATGAACTTTACATGTTGCATTTGTTCCAGACTGACCTCAATTCTGTTTCTGCCCACACTTTGGCCTTGTGTGAAAATGAAAACACCGTACTTTCACATTCCTTCAGACAGCTCATCCTGTAAACATCACCATTGCCTGTTTTAGTTGTGCTTTAAATTGTATTAGGGGCAGCAGTGTGGAGTAGTGGTTAGGGCTCTGGACTCTTGACCGGAGGGTCGTGGGTTCAATCCCAGGTGGGGGACACTGCTGCTGTACCCTTGAGCAAGGTACTTTACCTCGATTGCTCCAGTAAAAACCCAACTGTATAAATGGGGAATTGTATGTAAAAATAATGTGATATCTTGTAACAACTGTAAGTTGCCCTGGATAAGGGCGTCTGCTAAGAAATAAATAATAATAATAACATTATTGTTATAATTTACGAACATGTCTGAAGACTGGTGACAAAATTTCCCTTGTAGAAGTTCCCCACAACAAAAGCCCAGTAACACAGCTTAATCAAAATGTGGTAAAACATATTGCGAAACATGGCAAACTATGGTAAATACATGCACACTGCGTAGAAGGGCAATCTCACTTGCTATACCATGTCTGCTGGGGTACACTTTTAGTTCATACACTGTAGTTAATAAATGCTATACAGTCCGATATGATCAGTGACCAGAGTAAGAAGTGTTTTGTATTTATCAGTTTGTGTCATTTTCAGTTTACTCCACATCAGCAGTTTGTAGTGCACAGGCACCTTTAGAATCACCTGGTGCAGGCTGTTAATGAGCTGTGTGACTGATAGTCAGTACGGTTTAGTGAGACATGAATACAGCAGTCGTCGGAGTGCCAAGAGGCTGCTTTTAAGGCATGTTAGTTACTTGTATGGAAAAACTCACATAAGGTAGGATTTATTTATTTGCTGTTGAGAGAGCAGGGGCCTGGTTCATAGATGGGACGGCAAGCACACAAAAAAAACACTAAACCACACACCAGTCCTGATTGAATGTTGCAAGAACTGACTGGCAAATAAAGCAAGTCTCTTGAAAACTGCTTGATGAGATTCTGAGATCAATAAGCTACTAACAACCAAACGAGCAAGATGGGCCGAATGTCCTCCTCTCGTTTGTAAACTTTCTTATGTTCTTCTTAAAACGAACGCTGCCCACACCCCAGGGTGTTTATAGTCGCAGAGCAACACAATCTCTCTCTCTCTCTCTCTCTCTCTCTCTCTCTCTCTCTCTCTCTCTCTCTCTCTCTCTCTCTCTCTCTCTCTCTCTCTCTCTCTCTCTCTCTCTCTCTCTCTCTCTCTCTCTCTCTCTCTCTCTCTCTCTCTCTCTCTCTCTCTCTCTCTCTCTCGTTCCAAATTAAAACAATTACAAAGGTCCTGTAATAGCAAAATAAATACAGAGCAGCCAAACACTTGCTGAGCTTGACGTCACTTTTAACTAACACGTCCCATCACAGGTATTTCACATGCAATCGCAATTTCAATCCACAAGCCACAGAACAAACTCCCCTCACCCTTTGTGTCGATTCTGTAACTCTTGTCCATCATTTCCAGTACTTGGTATATCATTAAACAGGCACTGTGAATGATTTGCTGGCATGTAAATATCAGGTATAACAAACACTGCGTTCTGCTCTTCTTGTGAAAGACCTTGCACAGGCTCTTCATACTCTCATCTCAGCATGGAGGCTTCCCTGTGCTTTGCGTTGCTGGTTTTTCTTCCAGCGTTCACCTCAACCGTCGCTCTCCCTCAGAAGAGATCTGCGCAGGTACAGTAACAATGTCTTTATTCTGTAAGCCCCTCAGGTAACAATGAAATTATTTTTGGGCTGTTCCAGGGGTTCGAACGCGTACGGGAGAATTATCAACAGATCAACTCCCGAACACGTGGAATGGTTTCCATCATAATTTGATCATCTTTCCCTCTGATTTTTAGAGATCGTATTTGAGAATTGCTGCCAATGCTTCTCCTTCAGTCCTCATTAACAACTAGATAACGTCTTATTCATTCTATTTGATCTCTGTATGCAGCTGATTTTAAGTTTGATCCGCACCTGTTTTTATAGTGTTTCAATGGGTAAATCCTGTTTAAATGGATACAATGAAAAACAGTACTTCTGTCTGTCGCATTCAAAATGATGCTACAGGAGTGGAGTTTGCTTTTCACTCCAGTGGGGGCGAGTCTTACTCTAAGGATCCATTGTTAAGCGAGTTATCTAATAACTTACTAGTGTCCTGATTGTATATCACTGCAGAAGCGCTGAATTACTGTACAGTGGAATGCTGATGTGTAGAAAGTAGACTTTTAAGATCGTAACAACGCTAAAATAAGTCTAAAAACTGTAAAGTGCATGAAAACATAACCGGAGATAGTTTGGCATACAAACGCCCACTATTGAGCTACTAAAAATCCAGCAGATTGCTTATGAATACTATTAATGTAAACAGTGAAGGGTTTATTGATGAAAAATACAAGGAGATTGGGAAAAATTAGTTTTCCCCACATTTCAGATAGACTTTAGACTCCTATCCCCCTGCTGGGACAAGTAAAAAAAAATAGGTCCCATGGTGGGAGGTGGATTTATTCAAACTTTGTTTGACTTGATGTCAGACACCCTGCAATGCACACCAGAGTGGGAGGAACACATTAATGGCAATATTATCAGAAGGCTCTATTTAATTAAAAAAGTTATATTAAATATGATTTGCAAGCAAATAATAAAATGTGAGATGTTAACGAAAAATGTACAAGGGTATTTAATTTTAGTGAAAATAGAACAAATAATATTAAAATACTGTTATCGAACAATAATACTACAAATAACAATTATATTAATTATAGTAATATAAATATATACACTAATATCAGTTTATGTAGTCATAAAAACAATACAAATGATGTATGTATTGTTTTAGTAGCAGAAGTAGTAGTAGTTTCTTTTTCGCATTTTACTATAATTATATATATAATAAAATTACACAAAAAAGTAAAGCTAGCCAAATAATTGTAGGATTTTAAGACAATCTAAATACTGTTAATAATAATAATAATAATAATAATAATGATGATGATGATAATAACAACAACAGTATTAACTGATTTTAAAAGTGTTGAAAAGGCTAATCGTATTCTTGAAGAATTAATGATCAATTAGAAATAATAAATTATAAAACTAAAGTAAGGTTTCACCTCAACCACCGAGTCGTTTACTTGTGTTGAGGGGTGAAGGGGTAACGGATTTGCGATAATAACTAAATAAATTAATACATAAATGAAATAACTTTTTTATTTTCTTTTTTAATCAGGGGGTTGACTAAGTTTTTTCAGGTACTTTTTACTTTACTGTATATATAACTCCAAAATTATTCCAGTTTGCAGTTAGCGTGTGTGTGTGTGTGTGTGTGTGTGTGTGTGTGTGTGTGTGTGTCTGTGTGTGTGTGTGTGTGTTTAAAAGCTTAAGTAAATATTATTTAAGTAGATTTCTTTGAACATTTCAGTTTTGACCTTTTAAACTGCAGACAAGGTGCTGGCCAGCAGAGTTGAAAGGTCTGATGTCACATGTTTAGATAAAGAGAAGTTTCTGGGAGCTCCCTGTGCAAAGGCATGCTTTAATCCTGGCTGCTTTCACAGACACTACTCTTGGACTACTGACAAGCAAAAGACTCTGTTTAACTGGAGCTCAGCAGCATAACACAGAAACCACTGAGAGGAACTCTCCATGAAGGGACTCTGACTGTGTAGAGCCTTCACAGTGATGGACAGTATTATCCCTGCCCCCCGTTTTCACCTTCCAGCACACTGTGGAGTCGATGCCATGGCAGGGCTGTGATGATCAGAGTGACGCGGGCAATAAATCGTGCAGACACTGCATTATTACTCATGTAGTATTTATTTATTTATTTATTTGTGATTTTAGGGGCATGGCAGCGATCTGGAGATCTACAGCTTCCACGTGGACTGCAAGGTCACCTCCCGCTTCGCCCACAATGTGCTCACCAGCCGCATGGCCAATCGAGCCAACGCGTCCAGAGAGGTCACCTTCGACGTGGAGCTGCCCAAACATGCGTTCATCAGCAACTTCAGCATGTGGGTATTGCTGACCCCTCCCCCACAGGCAGGGAGCCCCTGTGAGAGCTCATAGATGATCTAGTCTGGATTTGAATCCAGGTCTCCATTAGCGAAAGGCTGATGCATTAACCCACCGCTCCTCCTCCCCCCTCTGCCCTCTCCTCTATCTCTTTCCCCCTCCCCTCTCTTCCAAACCCTGTACATCCATTGATCTAGATTCTCAACGACTGGGCTGTGTTTCTCTTTCCTTGCACAGGACCATCGATGGAAAGACGTATGTTGGTGTGGTGAAGAAGAAGGAAGAGGCCAAGCAGCAGTATGATCAGGCCGTGTCCCGGGGGCACAGCGCTGGACTGGTCAAGTAAGACTGTCTCTGTCTGTCTGCCTGCCTGTCTGTCTGTCTTTGATTCAGAGCTGCTCTGCTAGTTTCCAATCCCAGTGGCTGCAGCCCAGTACTGCAGTGGTAGCTCCGATTCCAATGAAGCCACGTGTGTGCGTGTGTGCATGTCAGTGTGTGTGCGTGTCAGTGTGCGTACCGGGTGATGATCGCTCTTCAATCTGCTCAGCACTCACTAGCCTGTCCAGCCTCACAGAGCGGGACAGTGAAGCTGCCCTTGTTGTGACTGCACTCTCTCTTTCAAACACTCCCCAGAGTCTCCGGGAGGAAGATGGAAGAGTTCAAGGTGTCGGTGAACATCGCGGCGCTCAGCAAGGTCACCTTTGAGCTCACCTACGAGGAGCTGCTGAAGCGACACCTGGGGAAGTACGAGCTCGCCATCAAAGTGCGGCCGCAGCAACTGGTCAAACACTTCAAGGTACTGTGAGTGTAGCTGAGAAAGGGGAGGTCTGGACGACACAGGCTGTTCCAGGGAGGGAGGTGGGGAGAGGGGGTGGGGAGAGGGGGTGGGGACCCCTTAGTAAGATGTTGAGCCCCCACAGGAACAAACACTCACTTTAACAGATGTTATATTTTTTATTTTTAAAAGATTATAAACCAGACAGGAAGTGCGTTCCCTAATCTGGACTCTTAAAATGCGCAATGCAATTTGAGCTGATTTATTAAGAAGTTGAACTTTTCCTTGTATCTTTTCCTTGTATCTTTTACAGTAGAATGATCTCAAGTGCCGTGGCTGTTCCCACAGTCTCTGAAGTCTTTGTGAAGAGCAGTGTACTGAGTTAAACCTGTCCTTGTTTTCATTCTGCGTGGATGTGCTGTGTGTTTGTTTTTCAGATCGATGCTCATATCTATGAACCTCAGGGCATTAGCTTTTTGGATGCGCATGCAGCATTTCTAACTAACGACTTGGCAGAGACCGTGAAGAAGACATTAACCCAGGACAAGGTAGGAAGAGCTGGTAATGACGGTGTTGTTATTATGCAACAAGCATGCTCAATACAGTCCCTGAAACACATGCCTGCTTCAGAAGTCATGTTCATGTGTTGTGTGTCTCTTCTTGTGAAAGAGATATGATCTCGTGCAGTTTGGGCAGAAGGACGGTGAAGCTAAGCTGAGCTGCTCAACCCTATGAGATAACCTGCAGAGCTAACACACAAGCCTGCTAAACACAGCCCCCTGTAATACAAACGTGCTTGAGAAGTAAATACGGTAAGCGTATGAGAGACACCTCCCCCCCCCCTGCAGAGACACACCATGCATACTCCTACACACGACAGCTTTACCATGACATCACTGTGCACAGCACGGGGTGACATCACTGTGCACAGCACGGGGTGACATCACTGTGCACAGCACGGGGTGACATCACTGTGCACAGCACGGGGCGACATCACTGTGCACAGCACGGGGTGACATCACTACATCACTGTGCACAGCACGGGGTGACATCACTCAGCACAGGATGATGAGACGACCGGAATTTTGACAAACGCATATCAGTGATTGGTCGATTTCTCAGACCTGATTTATAATCCTCTTTAGGCCCACGTTGTGTTTGAACCAACACTGGACCAGCAGCGCAAGTGTCCGGAATGCTCTGAAAGCATCTTAGACGGAGAGTTCATCATTAAATATGACGTGAAGAGAGAAGCATCAGCAGGAGATATCCAGGTACTCGCTCTGCACTTGAGAGGGGCTGTGAACTGTCTTCAATGATCACTTTATACCAGCTCCATTCTTTCTAATCTTTTTTAACCAAGTAATATGAATTCATATCTTGTCTATCGTTGTTTCTGCTCGGATCATTATTAACCGTGCTGACCAGCTGTTCCAGGAAACCATTGCTTCTGAAAAGACTCCTCACGGCGGGCTGTGAGGATATAAACAGGCTTCACAATGTGGCACATACTGCAGGGCTGGCTAAAGATATCGCCCTTCCACGCCTGGTCTGTGTTCCAACCCTGTTCCACATTTTTTATCGGAACCAATTAAAAGTTCCATCCAGACCCTAAAGTAGTTAATTATCTAATTGTACCTGTTAGACCTGGAGTGGAATGAACCTCCAGGGCCATGATTGATTGGACACCCCTGACCTCCGGACTTCAGTTCGCAGGGAAACACTGATATGTTTCCCCGTCAGCCCTGGGGGAGTCTTTCCAGAAGCAGTTTTTTTTAGTTAGTAAGCAAAAGCAACACTAGAGAAAGATCGCACACAGAGAGCACATGCCATAGGAACAGGTGAGAAATAAGAAATGATGGCATTTTTAGATGATAAAAAGGCAATGAGAATTGAGGGGCCCATTGTCCCCTGGATCTGTCATATAAAAAATAAAGAATGTAAGTACGCATGTGTTTTAAGGGCTCTGTTCTATTCTCAGATCGTGAACGGATACTTTGTTCACTATTTTGCGCCCAGCGATCTGCCGAGGATGCAGAAGAATGTGGTATTCGTGATAGATCGCAGTGGCTCCATGCACGGGAAGAAAATGCAGCAGGTGCTTCATTAACTTGTGATGCTCTGTGAAATGTTATTACTGTGAAAAATACTTCATTCTCTTGAATGCATTTAGTAGACCTGGAGGCTGCCACGTGGTTAATATTTCTAATCCATGTGCTTCGCTGCAGTTTGAAAGCTGCAGCATTGCCCCTGAGATTGCAATTTAAGTTTTTACCACTAGATAAACAGCCTGCAATGCTGACTGCGTTTGCTAATGATATAGTAAACAGTTGTTTTATTAACGTAGCACTGGAAGGAACCCCAGTCACTAGCATGGCATCTCTTCTGCTTTCTTTTCTCGGAAAGACTCGGGAAGCTCTTCTGAAGATCCTAGAAGACATTCATGAAGATGATCATTTCGGCTTGATAACGTTCGACAGCGAGGTCTCGACTTGGAAAAGTACTTTAGTTCAAGCTACTCCCAAGATGGTGCAGCAGGCTAAAACTTTCGTGGGACGCATTACAGACCGAGGAGGTGAGCGCTGAAACGGGGCTGAACCCCTCCACAGTGTATCTGTGATGCAACCGATTTGAAACACGAGATGACATTGATCACGAAGATCATATGATAAACGCATGTCATTAACGTATGGAGTTCCATCCTCACAATCGCAGTAAATACAGTACAGTGCAGCCCCGTTTATCACACTGTAGTCGGGAGCTGTAGGTAAGAAAGCATGCACTTTGTGTTCTGCCGTATATCGAGAATGTAAGTGCTAGTCTAATGGCATTAGGGGGCAACTGGGAGCTATGAAAATACTGCCTTATAACCCGTGTGATGCTATAAAGGAATGCCTTATAGGGAGCAGTGTATTAGTACATCACAAGTACAGTGCAACTGCTGGTTGCTGATGTAGCCGTATCTTCTCTGTGTTTGTGCCGTTCCAGCAACCGATATAAATGCAGCTGTTCTGAAAGGAGTGGAAATGCTGAAGATTTCCAAGGAAGAGAGGAAGCTCCCTGAACGCAGCGTCTCCATTATCATTCTGCTGACTGATGGCGATCCCACATCCGGTACAGATGCACGCTCGTTAATGAACTGATTAACGAACTCATTCCAATAGCAGTATCCCTGGGCTGTGCGGATCCTGCCCTTACTGATGGGTGTTTCTAATCCACAGGCGTCACTAACCTGGAGCAGATCCAGTCCAATATAAAGAAAGGGATTGAAGGCCTCTACACGCTGTACTGCCTGGGCTTTGGCTTTGACGTTAATTACAACTTTCTGGAGAAGCTGGCCCTGGAGAACGGGGGCGTGGCTCGGCGGATCTACGAAAGCTCTGACTCCGCCTTGCAGCTCCAGGTAGGATTGGAAACCCCCGAGCTCTGGAAGCGTGTCTCAGAAGCGCAGGCGGAGTCTGGAGCGTGTCTGATGGGCTCTCCCTTTGTCTTCCAGGGGTTTTATGAAGAGGTGGCAACCCCTTTGCTGCAGCAGGTTGAGCTGCAGTACCCGGGCAACGGGGTCTCTGATCTGACAGAAAATGTTTTCAGACATTACTACAACGGCTCCGAAATTGTGGTCGCTGGACGTATTTCCAAAAACGACCTGGAGATACTGAGCGTACAGATAAAAGCAGGGGCAGTAAGTTGGTCAATTTGCTAATCTATCTATCTATCTATCTATCTATACATACATGTGTTACACAGTCAGGATTCAGTCAATCGCTGACAAAAATAATATATAAGGAGGCTTGGTGGTCCAGTGGTTAAAGAAAGTCACTTAACTTCCTTGTGCTCCGTCCTTCAAAT
Organism: Acipenser ruthenus; assembly: GCF_902713425.1. Lineage (NCBI taxonomy): Eukaryota > Metazoa > Chordata > Actinopteri > Acipenseriformes > Acipenseridae > Acipenser > Acipenser ruthenus. Next base: position 413,261 of record NC_081246.1, read on the forward strand.
GAGGTGTAAAGCCGAGGTCCTATTGGAAGTGACTCTGCAGCAGCAGCTGTGACGCATCATTCACCCCCAAGTCTCTGTAAGTCGCTTTGGATACAAACGTCTGCTAAATGAATAATAATTAAACAGACACACACAACAGCTAATGCTGGTCCCTGTGCTGCTGCGCTTGCTCTGGTCAGTCGCGGTTGGGTGTGGACGTTCCAAGTCCAATCCTAGTTTAGCCACTATGTGTGTGACCCTGAGCAAGTCACTTAACCTCCTTGTGCTCCATCCTTCGGATGAGGCGTAAAGTCGAGGTCCTATTGGAGGTGACTCTGCAGCAGCAGCAGCTGTGATGCATTGTGATAAACAGACACACACTCAACAGCTCATACTAGTCCCTGTGCTGCTGTGCTTGCTCTGGTCCAGTGTGGTTGAGTTGCTCTTTATTTTCACAGGCCAGCAGCGACCTGACCCTCGCAGCCGAGACGCCGGTGGAGGAGCAGGACGAAGCTGTGAAGAAGCACAAGTACATTTTCGGAGAGTACATCGAGAGGCTCTGGGCTTACCTGACCATCCAGCAGCTGCTGTCAAAGATGTAAGGAGTTTCACTGGCTCCGTCACAGATGAGCACAGGAAGACACTTGTTGTAGATTCCCTAATCGCTGAAGTTTTTACCGGATTCGTGGGCGTCAGAGGACACTATGGATCACTTGACTCTTTACAGTTTTGTGGGCCAATGCACAAGCTGTATTTGGTCATGTACCCCAAATTGGCATGCCAGTTTCGATCTGAGGGTTCAGTAATGTTGTTAGTAACATCTTTTAGCTATTTATTTCATCCCGTTTATTTTAGAAACCAAAGCGCTCCCCTTGTCTATGGTCGGGATGTTGCTTGTTCCTGGCTGGTGAAGGCACTGATTTAAGGTTTTGTTTAACTCTGGTGATTTCAGTGTTTCAGCTCAGCCTGAAGAGCGTGAAGCCCTCAATGAGAAAGCTCTGCAGCTCTCTCTGAACTATAACTTTGTGACTTCGCTGACATCGATGGTGGTGACCAAACCTGAGGAAGGGCAAACGGACCGAACCATGGTGGCACACAAGCCAACTGAAGCAGAGCAAGGAGACAGAGTTGACTTGAGTCGCCATGGTATTATTATTATTGTTATTATTATTATTGTTATTATTATTATTATTATTATTATTATTATTATTATTATTAGGCTTCCAAGCTGGCTTGTGAAGCCTATTGTTCTTGTAAAGATTTATTTTTATTATTATTTTTATTTATTATTGTCGTTTTTCCTCCCAAAACTTTACATTGCTTCTGTTCACACACGGTGTAACCAAACAACGTGAAACTTGGCAGGTATCATCCTGTGTACATTACAGTTCAGATGCCAAAAAAAATTGCGCGCCTGCATCAACCGGCCTGGCGCATTTTTTGGAAAAACCTTTCAAAATCTTCTTTAACCCTTAGCGGCCCATTTATTCAGCGCTTCTCAGGCGCATCGGGTCCAATTTATTTTCACACATGCAGTTTATTTTAGACGCGCTGTTTAAAAGTATTTGTTTTCACAGTAAAACAGGTTTAAAAGGCACTGCATATCAACAGGACACTCAGTACTGCATCTCCAGCCCCTCTCCTCGTTCGCTATATTTTTCAGATACCTCTTCATAATCGTGCATACCGATAAATCATCTCCTGATCACTCATTTTATCTCCAAACTCCTCAATAATGCGATCCAAGTCATTATTTTATTACTGTAACATCTTAAAAAGCTCTGCAAATGTCCGTGATATTCTTTGAACGCTGAATGCAGAAGCAGCTATCTTGTTTGTTTATGTCCGTGTTATCTCTGTGGTGCCGGGGCTACGTGTATTGCTCAGATCCGCCCCCTTTTTTTCGTAAAACAAGATGGCGACCAGACCTATGTTTTGTTCTTAAATTTAAATCCGCTTAATTTGAACACGGTTTAGTTGATTAACTCCAAAGTTGACACGCATCACCCCCGTGCCAATAAAATTGACTTTTTTAAAAATGGTGTTTGTGCATAAACGTGACGCATTTCTTTAAAAATCTTTAAAAATCATCTTCTTGTTAAGCAGTGAACCGATTGATCTGAAACTTTGCATACGTCATCAGCAACCAAACCCACTTCGTTTCCGATGCAGAGGTTGCTGCGATAAATTTTACTATCACGATGGCTGCCACAAAGTTCGCCAAAACGCGTCCAAACAACAAAATGTTTCAGTTTGAAAACCGTTTAACCAACTAACTCCTAACTTGGTAGGCATCATCCTGGGGACAGTGGAATTCAAATATGTCAAAATCGTGTTCTTTTGTAAAACAAGATGGCTGCCAGAGCTACATTTTCTTCTTAAATTTAAAACTGCTTCAGTTGAAAAATGGTTTATTTGATTAACTCCAAAGTTGACAAGCATCATCCCTGTGTCAATACAATTGACTTTTGGTGTTTGTGCGTAAACCAATATGGCCACCTGACGCATTTCTTTAAAAACTTATCAAAATCTTTGGTCAAATGTAAAACTAGCTTATAACTCCTTATGAAGTGCAGACAGGTTAATGGTTACTGTAGAACACAGATAGGAAACCTTATGTACTCTATTAAAAAATTACCTTGATCGTGACATTTGACCTCTCCTTAAGGTTAAATGTAAAATTAGCTTATAACGCTTTACAGTGTATAGAGAGAGTCATGGTTATAAAGCATTGTGAGATAATGAACTAATGCAGTATTTTGAATTGAAACTGTTCCTTAAGAACTGACCTGTTGCTGACTTGTGCTGCAATGCTACAGCTTGCCAATATTTCCAACTGGTACTGAGCTTGGAAGCTGTAGAAATGCCTGGCAGTTCTAGTTGTTATTATTATTATTATTATTATTATTATTATTATTATTATTATTATTATTATGCACAATTCTCATAATAGCAGCTTAACCTTTCCTGAATCCTTCCTATCCAAGTTAGAATTAATAGATAGTGTCATAACAAAGCCTTTTTATGTTAAGAACATAAGAAAGTTTACAAACGAGAGGAGGCCATTCAGCCCATCTTGCTTGTTTGGTTGTTAGTAGCTCATTGATCCCAGAATCTCATCAAGCAGCTTCTTGAAGGATCCCAGGGTGTCAGCTTCAACAACATTACTGGGGAGTTGGTTCTAGACCCTCACAATTCTCTGTGTAAAAAAGTGCCTCCTATTTTCTGTTCTGAATGCCCCTTTATCTAATCTCCATTTGTGACCCCTGGTCCTAGTTTCTTTTTTCAGGTCGAAAAAGTCCCTTAGGTCGACATTGTCTATACCTTTTAGGATTTTGAATGCTTGAATCATATGACTGCATAGTCTTGTTTGTTCAAGGCTGAATAGATTCAATGCGTTTTAAACCCGGGATAATTCTGGTTGCTCTTCTTTGCACTCTTTCTAAAGCAGCAATATCCTTTTTGTAATGAGGTGACCAGAACTGAACACAATATTCTAGGTGAGGTCTTACTAATGCATTGTAAAGTTTTAACATTACTTCCCTTGATTTAAATTCAACACTTCGCACAATATATCTGATCATCTTGTTGGCCTTTTTTATAGCTTCCCCACATTGTCTAGATGAAGACATTTCTGAGTCAACAAAAACTCCTAGGTCTTTTTCATAGATTCCTTCTTCAATTTCACTATCTGTTCTTTCATTCAGGACTAGTGGGTGCAGCAATATTACCGGTTAATCCAGGTCGTACCTCAAGCAGAGCTTCTTATCTCAAGTTATCATCCGCACAACAGGCTCTTCCCTCCAGGCACCCCAAACGTGAGTAAAGCATCATCATCATTATCATCATTATTATCATTATCATCATTATCATCATTATTATCATTATCACTATTATCATTATTATTATCATTATCACTATTATCATTATTATCATTATCAATATCATCATTATTATCATTATTATCATTATCATCATTATTATCACTATTATCATTATTATCATTATTATTATCATCATCATTATTATCATTATTATCACTATCATCATTATTATCAATATCATCACTATCATCATTATTATCAATATCATCATTATTATTATTATTATTATTATTATTATTATTATTATTATTTATTTCTTAGCAGACATCCTTATCCAGGGCGACTTACAGTTGTAAACAAATACATTTCAAGAATCACAGTGCAAGTAATAATACAATTAAGAGCAAGATAAATACAATGATGAATACAATTACTTTGGTTCAAGCAAGTACAAGTGTGACAAAATACGATTCAATAATACAGCAGATAACAGTGTCAGTGAAAGTTACATCAGGATATAATTAAATACAAAATACTACAGATTAAACACTTGGCAGATTACAGTACTCTGAAGTACAGGATTAAATGCAGTAAAATAGGGGGCAGATAAGAGCAAGTAAAGCACATTTAAGGAAGGGTGATATCATTATTATCATTATCATCATTATTAATAGTATTATCATTATTATCATTATTATCACTATCATCATTATTATCACTATTATCATTATTATCATTATTATCCCTATTATCATTATCATCATTATTATCACTATCATTATCATCATTATTATCATTATCATCATTAACATCATTATTATCATTATCATTATTATCATTATTATCATTATTATAACTATCATCATTATCATCATTATCACTATCATCATTATTCTCATTATCATCATTATCACTATCATCATTATTATCACTATCATTATCATTATTATCATTATTATCATTATCATCATCATTATCACTATTATCATTATTATCACAATCATCATTATTATCATTATTATCATTGATAATTATTAATATCACTATCATCATTATTATCATCATCATCATCTATTATTATTATCACTATCATCATTATTATCATTATCATCATTATCATCATTATTATCATTATCATCATCATCTTCATCATCATTGATTATTATTATTATTATCACTATCATCATTATTATCATTATCATTATTATCATCATCATCATCATCATCATATTCATCATCATTGATTATTATTATTATTATCACTATCATCATTATTATCATTATCATCATTATTATCATCATTATTATATTCACGGATCACTGAAGTTTTATCTTGCGATTCACTGATCTTGCATGAGTGACTTGCAGTAATTCTGGGAGACCAGCCTTACCTACACATTAAGGTCAGGGGTGGAAATAAGACTCCTATTGCACAGCAGTGTCACCCATTCCAGGTTTTAATACCAGCTTGATTGGCCACGGTGTGTATAAGTAACAAGCTCAGGGGATTCTTATTAAACTCATAGTAAAACTAGGAATGGATTCCACTGCTGTGCAATAGAAGCCATATTTCCATTCCTGATAGAGATTATTATTATTATTATTATTATTATTATTATTATTATTATTATTATTATTATTATTAATAAGCTATGCACAATTCTCACAGCTGTTTAACCACACCTGAAACTCTTCCAGAGTGTTGTTGATAGATAAGTTAGAATTGATCCTGGTCTCGCTATGGCGTGCTCCCCCAGCAGTAAAGCATCTTATTATTATTTATCTTATTGAAAAAGCAAAGAGAACAAGTCTGCTCAATAAAGCAGGTTCTGAAAAATATTGGGGAGTTTGTCTTCACCTCCTGAAATCTTTTCATTAAGTGTAAGGTATATATTGGATGGTCTTTTTGTATGTGTATTTTTTTGTAAAGTCATTTGTTTCTCTTAAAGGTTTTCATTCTCCAATTGTCTCATGTAAGTAAACAGGTTTCTTGTTTGGCATTATTTTAATCTGGGAGAGCGATGAGGAGAGTTTACTAATTTGTTTTGTGAAATTGCATTCTGCAGCAGCGATAGCCCTTATAAAAGTTTACCATGGCATTTTTGCAGTCTTTCTGTATTTTTCCCATTATCTTTCCATGGTTACTCTATGCACATATCAGAGCTCTCTGTGCTTTACAATGCTCCCCTATGCTTTACCACACCTCTCTGTGCTTTACAATGCTTCCCTATGCTTTACCACACCTCTCTGTGCTTTACAATGCTTCCCTATGCTTTACCACACCTCTCTGTGCTTTACAATGCTTCCCTATGCTTTACCAGACCTCTATGTGCTTTACAATGCTTCCCTATGCTTTACCAGACCTCTCTGTGCTTTACAATGCTTCCCTATGCTTTACCAGACCTCTCTGTGCTTTACAATGCTTCCCTATGCTTTACCAGACCTCTCTGTGCTTTACAATGCTTCCCTAAGCGAGTAGTGATGTCATACTGCTTAAAAAATGTATCAAGTCTCTAAATATTAGGTTTGTCTAAAATACATATTTCTCTATTCAAATGGATTTTCAGTGGCCTATGCTGACTACGATATGCCAGGTGAGGATTTTTTTCTTGTCTTTTATATTTATGGGCAATGGCACCAGTATGATTTCTGTTCCTTCAGAGCAGGCGATGTGAATGGTAAACTTTACAGCAAATAAGTTAGCAACACTTTTCATACAGAACGCAATTGTATAAAAAATATATATATATATATATCTTTCTTCTATTGACCATAGTTTCCCCTGGTTTGCCATGTTTATTAATATACTTTTTTACACCCTGACGAAGGCACTTCTGTGTCGAAACGTTGGCGATATGTTTTTATGGATTAAAGATATTCATTTGAGTGTGCGCTGCTCTCTTTTTCTATATTCACTGATGGCTTCAGCCTTGTGAACTTGCATCTCATCTTCTTTGGTGTGCAGACCCTTTTTTCCCTTTTATTAATCTGCTTTACCATTGCTATTCTTTACAATGCTTCCCTATGCTTTACAGTGCTTTCACTATGGCCAACTTTCAGGAGAGACCACAGTAATACAGCCAGCATCGTGACAAAACATTAGGAACACCTGTCATATACAAAACACTGACTGACTGAGTCTCCTGGCTGTGCTATAAGTAACAAGCTCAGGGGATTCTTATTAAACTCATAGTAAAACCAGGAATGGATTCAACTGCTGTGCAATATAAGCCATATTTCCATTCCTGATAGAGATTATTATTATTATTATTATTATTATTATTATTATTATTATTATTATTATTATTATTATTATTATTATTCTTAAGCTATGCACGATTCTCACAGCAGTTTAACCACACCTGAAACTCTTCCAGAGCGTTGTTGATAGATAAGTTAGACTTGATCCTGGTCTCGCTGTGGCGTGCTCCCCCGGCAGTAAAGCATTTTATAATTATTTATCTTATTGAAAAAACAAAAAGAGAACAGGTCTGTTCAATAAAGCAGGTTCTGCGAAATATTGGGGCGTTTGTCTCCAACTCCTGAAATCTTTTCATTAAGTGTAATCTTTCCATGGTTACTCTATGAACATATCATAGTTTAAACCGGTTTGACATGTTTATTAATATGTTTTACCACACCTCTCTGTGCTTTACAATGCTTCCCTATACTTTACCAGACCTCTCTGTGCTTTACAATGCTTCCCTATGCTTTACCAGACCTCTCTGCGCTTTACAATGCTTCCCTATGCTTTACCAGACCCCTCTTTCCTTTACAATGCTTCCCTATGCTTTACCAGACCTCTCTGTGCTTTACAATGCTTCCCTAAGCGAGTAGTGATGTCATACTGCTTAAAAAATGTATCAAGTCTCTAAATATTAGGTTTGTCTAAAATACATATTTCTCTATTCAAATGGATTTTCAGTGGCCTTTGTTGACTACGATATTCAAGGTGAGGATTTTATTCTTGTCTTTTATATTCATGGGCAATGGCACCAGTATGATTTCTGTTCCTTCAGAGCAGGCGATGTGAATGGTTAACTTTACAACAAATAGGTTAGCGATACTTTTCATGCAGAACGCAATTGTATTAAAAAAATATATATATCTTACTTCTATTGACCATAGTTTCCCCTGGTTTGCCATGTTTATTAATATACTTTTTTACACCCTGAAGGCACTTCTGTGTCGAAACGTTGGCGATATGTTTTTATGGATTAAAGATATTCATTTGAGTGTGCGCTTCTCTCTTTTTCTATATTCACTGATGGCTTCAGTCTTGTGAACTTGCATCTCATCTTCTTTGGTGTGCAGACCCTTCTATCCCTTTTATTAATCTGCTTTACCATTGCTATTCTTTACAATGCTTCCCAATGCTTTACAGTGCTTTCACCGTGCTTCAGTACCCTGTGCTGTGCTTTTACTATGGCAAACTTTCATGACAGACCACAGTAATACAGCCAGCATCGTGACAAAACATTAGGAACACCTGTCATATACAAAACACTGACTGACTGAGTCTCCTGGCTGTGCTATAAGTAACAAGCTCAGGGGATTCTTATTAAACTCATAGTAAAACCAGGAATGGAGATTATTATTATTATTATTATTATTATTATTATTATTATTATTATTATTCTTAAGCTATGCACGATTCTCACAGCAGTTTAACCACACCTGAAACTCTTCCAGAGTGTTGTTGATAGATAAGTTAGACTTGATCCTGGTCTCGCTGTGGTGTGCTCCCCCGGCAGTAAAGCATTTTATAATTATTTATCTTATTGAAAAAACAAAAAGAGAATAGGTCTGTTCAATAAAGCAAGTTCTGCGAAATATTGGGGCGTTTGTCCCCAACTCCTGAAATCTTTTCATTAAGTGTAATCTTTCCATGGTTACTCTATGAACATATCATAGTTTAAACTGGTTTGACATGTTTATTAATATGTTTTACCACACCTCTCTGTGCTTTACAATGCTTCCCTATGCTTTACCAGACCTCTCTGTGCTTTACAATGCTTCCCTATGCTTTACCACACCTCTCTGTGCTTTACAATGCTTCCCTATGCTTTACCATACCTCCCTGTGCTTTACAATGCTTTCCTATGTTTTACCACACCTCTGTGATTTACAATGCTTCCCTATGCTTTATCATCCCTCTCTGTGCTTTACAATGCTTCCCTATGCTTTACCAGACCCCTCTGTGCTTTACAGCACATCTCTGTGCTTTACAATGCTTCCCTATGCTTTATCACACCTCTCTGTGCTTTACAATGCTTCCCTATGCTTTACCAGACCCCTCTTTCCTTTACAATGCTTCCCTATGCTTTACCAGACCTCTCTGTGCTTTACAATGCTTCCCTATGCATTACCAGACCTCTCTGTGCTATACAATGCTTCCCTATGCTTTACCATTCTTTATTCTTTATTACACTGTTTACTATGGGACACTTTTATAAGAGTTAGATTACTCTTTTTTTTAATATGCTTTATCATCCTTTCCTATTTTTATAATGCTTCCCTATGCGTTCACTGTGCTCTGTTACCCTCTACTGTGCATTTACTATGGGGAACTTTCATAAGATGGTACGTGGAAGACAATACCATCCATTTACTCCAGTGACAATAGCAGCATTGGTTCTGGAGAGTGAAAAACCCCTGGTAATGTCATCTAGATTTCTCTGATATTTCTTAGTTTAATATCCTAGTATGCATGTGCTCTGCTACTCTATGTGGGTGTCTACTCAGATCATAGTTTACCAGGCTTACACATTAATCCATCTTACTAAATCATTTTCTTTAACCACTTATAAAGGCAGAATTTAGAAAGAGATGATGTGTTCTTATAGGAATGACCACTAGATGGCGTGCAACTGTCATTTCTGTCCTCCCTGCATCTGTGGCTACTGGGAGTCAGTAAATGAAAATTTTCTCGATACTAAATATGTTTCAGAGGGGATGGAAATAACAGATACACACCCCCAGTGAGTAGTGATGTCATACTGCTTAAAAAATGTAACAAGTCTCTAAATATTAGGTTTGTCTATAATACACATTTCTCTATTCAAATGGATTTTCAGTGGACGACTACGGTATGCAAGGTGAGGATTTTTTTTCTTGTCTTTTATATTTATGGGCAATGGCACCAGTATTATTATTTGTTTATTTAGCAGACGCCTTTATCCAAGGCGACTTACAGAGACTAGGGTGTGTGAACAATGCATCAGCTGCAGAGTCACTTACAGTTACGTCTCACCCGAAAGACAGAGCACAAGGAGGTTAAGTGATTTGCTTAGGGTCACACAATGAGTCAGTGGCTGAGGTGGGATTTGAACCGGGAACCTTCTGGTTACAAGCCTGTTTCTTAACCAATGGACCACACAGCCTCGAACAGTATGATTTCTGTTCCTTCAGAGCAGGCGATGTGAATGGTAAACTTTACAACAAATAAGCAATACTTTTCATGCACAACGCAATTGTATTAAAAAAAATATATATCTTACTTCTATTGACCATAGTTTACCCTGGTGTGCCATGTTTATTAATATACTTTTTTACACCCTGACGAAGGCACTGTGTCGAAACGCTGGCGATGTGTTTTTATGGATTAAAAATATTCATTTGAGTGTGCGCTGCTCTCTTTTTCTATATTAACTGATGGCTTCAGCCTTGTGAACTTGCATCTCATCTTCTTTGGTGTGCAGACCCTTCTATCCCTTTTATTAATCTGCTTTACCATTGCTATTCTTTACAATGCTTCCCAATGCTTTACAGTGCTTTCACCGTGCTTCAGTACCCTGTGCTGTGCTTTTACTATGGCAAACTTTCATGAGAGACCACAGTAATTCAGCCAGCATCATGACAAAACATTAGGAGCACCTGTCATAGACAAAAGACTGCATATTATGAATGTTGCAGTGCTGACTGAGTTTCCTGGCTGTGCTAGAGAGTCTCTTACTGGCCAGACACCCAGTGAGCTCAAGCAGACGCCTGCAGGGTTGGCCTTCGCTGTGGCGCTCCTGGGTGGAAAGAGGCGATTGGCTTGGGGATCGGAGGATGCCCCCTGACCTTTACAGACTCCTATTTGGAGTTGAGTTAGTGCCATCCTAGCTGCCTGTTTCTAATGTTTTGTCCAGCGACTGCCTGCCTGAGTGTGTGTGTGTGTGTGTGCGTGCGTGTGTGTGACATTCATGCCCAACCCTTCCAACTCAATGTCTCTGTTTTCTTCCTGTTCTTTAGCACGGCCAACCCATAAAGGTAAAAAAGATCACTGTGTGTGTCTCTCTGTGTGCGTGCGTGGGTATCAATGTGTGTGTTTGTGATGTGTGTCGTCAGTGTGTGTGAATCGTTTGTTTGTGTGTGTTGTGTGACATTCATGCCCAACCCTCTCCAACTCAATGACTCTGTTTTCTTCCTGTTCTTTAGCACGGCCAACCCATAAAGGTAAAAAAAAATCACTGTGTGTGTCTCTCTGTGTGTGTGCGTGGGTATCAATGTGTGTGTTTGTGATGTGTGTCGTCAGTGTGTGTGAATCGTTTGTTTGTGTGTGTTGTGTGACATTCATGCCCGATGCTCTCCCACTGAATGTCTGTTTTCTTCCTTTTCTTTAGCACGGCCAACCCATACAGGTAAAAAAAAATCACTGTGTGTGTCTCTCTGTGTGTGTGCGTGGGTATCAATGTGTGTGTTTGTGATGTGTGTCGTCAGTGTGTGTGAATCGTTTGTTTGTGTGTGTTGTGTGACATTCATGCCCGATGCTCTCCCACTGAATGTCTGTTTTCTTCCTTTTCTTTAGCACGGCCAACCCATACAGGTAAAAAAAAATCACTGTGTGTGTCTCTCTGTGTGTGTGCGTGGGTATCAATGTGTGTGTTTGTGATGTGTGTCGTCAGTGTGTGTGAATCGTTTGTTTGTGTGTGTTGTGTGACATTCATGCCCGATGCTCTCCCACTGAATGTCTGTTTTCTTCCTTTTCTTTAGCACGACCAACCCATACAGGTAAAAAAAATTCTCGCTGTTAATCTAAGACCTGCCGGTAGTCATATCCTCTGGAAAAAAAACTGTCAATTCTTTAAATAACTGTTGATATTAATCGTCGATTTGACAAAAGAAAATAAATAAAAACGAATAGCAGCAGGCCTAGCGATAAACAATAATGAGGGGGATTGCATATTCCAATGCTTACACACTCCCAATTCAGAGTTGAGTTAGTGACATCCTGGCTGTTTACTAATATGCTGTCCAGCGACTGCCTGCCTAAGTGTGTGTGTGTCTGTGTGACAATCATGAACGATGCTCTCTAACTGAATATTTCTTCCTATACTTTAGCTCCACCACCAACCCATACAGGTAAAAAAACACCTCACTGTTAATCCAAGATTTTAGATACACTCCAAAAACGCTGATGTCTTTTGTCCTCTTGTACCCAAGAATACAGAAATTACTGCAATTTTCAGAGTACAAATGTGTTACCCAATAAAGCCCTCCAAAACAATGGCTGCTTTTCAGAAAATACTACACATCATAAGCCTTTTAAGGGGTCGTTTCTAACAATGATACTTTCATTATTCGTACCAGTTGCAAACTTCCATTAACTGTAAAGGTCTTTAAATGGGCAGTCTGCTATTTGCAAACATGGGTTTTCATTTTAAAACATGACACTCGCACTGCCTTGGTCATTTCAACTCGGCAGCTTCCCTCAGGGTTTCAAGCGTCTTACTGGATGCCAAGAGTGTCAGTCATCAGAGGGAAGCAGCTGGTTGGTTACTGGCAGGGAAAGCCAGCCCTAAAGGGGTGGGGAAGATTCTCCAGGTGAAATGACCATGAAAGGGCAATCTGAAAGCAAGGCTTGCAAACAGAGGTTTGTTTAACCAAGGGTAGTACCAGATATCATGTTTATCACAACCACTAGAACCGTTTTATTAGCCCTGTGCGAACTGTCAATTTAAATATAGCTCTGATTAATTAGATTAAAAAGAAAATGTTCGAAAAGGCTTATTTTTCTTTTCTGTTCATTTTGTTTTCAAGCAGATGAAAACCCGCGGTTTGTAATCCCAGTGAAAAATAAACAGCGGTCCGTGTGCTTTGAGATCGCTGCTCCATCCGACGGTGTCATTCTGCAGCTGGTCAGTGATGCAGACTCAGGTGAGAATCTACAGAGAAGTACAGGGGACAGGAACTGCACTCAAAGTTGGCAAAGTTAACCGTAGCCAATCTTTTTAAGTGCAGCACAGAAACCAGGACCAGAGGAAGCACAGTTGGAAATTAAGTGGAGACAGAATGGCCTCCTCTCATTCATGATTTTTTTTTAAATGTAGTTTCTGTGTCTAATCTTTCGTTCTGCTTTATCATTAATTCAGGGATCACGATCAACGGAGAGCTGGGAGAGGCTGGGAAAAGTGCATTCCAAAAGATAGGAATTGTTTACAAAGATCTGTACGAAATAGAGTTTAACACACAAGGACTCTCCCTGGTCAATAAAACTGATCATTCCATTCAAACACTGAGCTGGAGCCCTATGAGCATCGTGTTGGACAGGTGAGGACGTGACTGCGTCACACTAAGGGGTTGGCTTGACTTAAACCCAGTCAGGATTTTTATAGAGCATTTTACAGCACTCGGGAATCATACTGGATTGCATCCCAGGATTACCCCTAAAGGGCTAAACAGATGATGTCATCCGCACGATGTAATAGATTATGTATTATCCGTTAATGATGCTGACATCAGCATAAGACCTGTCCTTACCTCTTGACTACAGAGCTTGCTCTTCAGACAGATGGCAAGAATTGTCTTTGAACCGTATGTTTTGTGGTTCATGTCTAGCCCTTGCCTTTCCATTCAGTTCAATGGGCTGAGACGCCAGTTCATTACAGTGGGTTTCCCCGGTGCTGTAAATCTGTCTAACAGATCCAGCTGTGGCTTATCCCGGCAGGGTATCACTCGATCAAATCAACAACTTGGTTTCTTAGAAGCTTCTTAAAAAATAAATTGCTAAGGAGTTGAGTGTCTGATATCCGCTCCCCCTTTCGCTCCAGCCTCTCTCTATCCTCTTCAAACGGGAGGACCACTGAAGTGACTCTGGGGAGCACGGTCATTGAGGTTTTACTGCATCGTTCAAGACAAGACTTTCTGTGGCTCAAAATAAAACTGAATGATTTCTCTGCAGGAAGCACTGGGCTGCTGGGTATGTATTAGGAAGCATGGGAGTTTTTATTTTTTATTTAATTGCCTCTGGGGGGCAACGACGGGGATACAGTGCCAAGGTTTTAAAGGTTGTCCATGCAAGGGATCCTGAGTGACACATCTGGTAAAGGCACTCCGCATGGAGTGCAGGATGCACCTTATAGCCTGGAGGTCGCCGGTTAGAGTCCAGGCTATTCCACTGACGACCGTGGATGGGAGTTCCCAAGGGGCGGCTCACAATTGGCTAAGCGTCGCCCGGGTGGGGAGGGCTTAGGTCAGCCAGGGTGTCCTCGGCTCACCGCACGCCAGCGACCCCTGTGGCTGGCCGGGCACCTGCGGGCTTGCCTGTAAGAGATCCAGAGCTGCACTCAACACTGCAATCCCAGTACATAGGCAGGTACAGTAAGTCACTCTTACATGTTTGGTTATATATTTCTTCTTTTTTTTTTTACAGGTCGGTTTTCTAGACAGTTGTCTGTAAAAGAAGGTAGAATTGGCAGTAAAGTCTTGATTGAAGTATATGGGCACGATGTGACTGTGACCAGGTAAACAGATTGTTAATGGGTCTTGCTTTATAGAAACACAGTGTGTGTTCACAATCGGTGCATTTACTGTATTGCTGACTCTGTTCCATTCTGCTTTCCAGGGATTTCACAGTCGATTACGGAACGCTGTCTAAAGACAGAGTCTCTTGCTGGGTTGTCCCAGACGGCGGACGAGGAGCAATCGAAGGCTCTTACAGCGACTACGTTGTCCAGACTTTGTTTCAAAAACCATAAAAGCCTTTCAACGCTTACTGTTTTGATGACTGGCTGACAAACCAATAAAAGACAAATCTGTATACTCTTTGAATGCGTCCTGTCACTTGAAACACGATGCACTGTGACTGTCAAGGGAGCGAAATCAATAAAGAAGAGCTGTTCATTTTGAACTCTGTGCTGCTTTACGTAGCTCTGTTAGCATTTTATCGAGCAGGACAGGGAGGCTTCATGGTACTGAGTTGATATGGTGTAAAGCAGACATACACAGCATGTAAACATGTATACATACGTGCCTCATCAGATACACACCAGCGTTCCTTTTAAATGAAATCTACCAACTACCTTCCACTTCACAAGCAGCTGGGTTTGACACGCTAACAGCTGACATTTTTTGCTTTTGCTAAATTCTTAAACTTTGGGTTCAAAACACAATTTATGTGAGCTTTGCAAATTATTCTATAAGGTCTCTTGTCTTTCATAAACACATTCTGGTCTAGCTGACAACTTAATCTGCTGGTGTTCTGAACAGCACTTCTACAGTATATTGAAATGTCTCTGCTGTTTCATTCTAGTATGGGGTATAATACAGGGTACTGTCACATGATACAGGCTGGCCGCTCTGACCTGGAGTAGGTGAAAATCAGCTTGTTAAATAAGGATAATTAAACAACGTAGCTAATCTTACATAAGTAAATTACATGTGGTACAAACTATCCGATACAAAGAAATGTCAGATGGCTGTATCACATCAATGTCTCAGGGTCTACTACATAATAGACAGAAAACTCTAGTATATGGTCCAGTAAGATACAAGCTGATTTTCAGTCCACTCAAGTGTACAGCAGGAACAAACGCCCCAGCTGAGAGGAAAATAATCTTCCAATCAGCTTTTAAAAGACTTGATGCAGAGATTTATTGCCATTAATTGGTCCTCAAATGTCAAGGTGAGTGAAGGGCAGCTGTTCTTGTTTTGAAATCACGCTAATGAATGGATGTATTGAATATCTACCGATTTAAATACTTTTTAGAAGCAATTCTGAGTACGAGTAACAACATATACTGTATTAAACCGAGGAGACACAAAAAACAGATCACACCTGCGATAACATATTGTCATTGTGAATTATTCTACAAATGTAATGAGTGAATTAAAAAGAGCACATGCTTTCTTTTGCTTTTCTATTTAATTGATGGTATCTCTCCATCGCTATCCAAAACAGCTTACAATTTGGTTTGCCTTTTTGACCATTTCATTCGATGTATATATTCGCTCATTATTAATAATAATTCATTATATATATTATTCGAATCATTATTTTTTTTCTTCACCCTAATCCTAATTGAAACTGTATACTGCACCTGGAAAATACGGCCAATTTTCTCTGATGTCATGTCCTCGAACCACACCAGTATTAAGCGGGCTTCTCGTGACAACAGTATTAAAGGCTTCCGAATTGAGTAGTGTTTTCAGCACTGTGGGTTTGTTTTACAGTCCACACTTCGTAAATATGTTCATGTATAGTGTAAGGAGCACGGGTCAGAGCTACCCAGAATACCGGCTGTCAGGCACGTTTCTGTATAATAATGAGTGGAGTTTGATGCTACACAGATATTTTGTCTGTCTCCTTCATGTTGACACTTATCCAGTTAGCAAGTCCATACAATATATATCTTTATTTAATTTATATGTTGAAGAGTCTACACTATCCTGTGGTCCACTGTTTCATTTCTCCATTTAGTAGCTTATGTATATATTTGTGGGGGTGGGCATGCAGCTTCGGGGGTGCCAATGCTACCGATGTGTGTTGAGCTTTGATTCTACATTCCATGTGCAGGTTACATTTGAGTGTAGACTCGTCTGAGGGATATTGGTATGTACTGTACGCCTATGATAGCTGCTTGGCAGGGTACTGTTAACAGTCCATTATCGTGTAGTATACCAATTCTGCGCATTCACGCGTGGCTCTTGTGCATTTCTGCTATATTAGTAGTATTATTATTATTATTATTATTATTATTATTTATTTCTTAGCAGACGTCCTTATCCAGGGCGACTTACAATTGCTACAAGATATCACATTATACATTATTTCACATTATACAGATATCACATTATTTTTACATACAATTACCCATTTATACAGTTGGGTTTTTACTGGAGCAATCTAGGTAAAGTACCTTGCTCAAGGGTACAACAGCAGCGTCCCCCACTGGGGATTGAACCCACAACCCTCTGGTCAAGAGTCCAGAGCCCTAACCACTACTCCACACTGCTGCCCAGGTGAATGCGCAGGTGGTTTTGCGAGGCACAGACACATTTGCGACTTTAGCAAAAATACTGCTATTTTCCAACTTCGCGCAACTGTTTTGTGCCGTGTTGGAAAATCTCAATTTTTGTGCAGAAAGCACTTATTTTTTTAAAGTCACAAATTTTGCGAGGCGATTGCGGATCGCTTGGAATAACTTATTGTGTTTGTTGAGTGGTTAAGGTTTCGCAATACCGCCTTTTAAAAAAAAAAAAAAAAAAAAAAAAAGTCTATTAATTTATTTCATGTTCCGATTGCCCCCACACCCCCACGGAGACGAGCGTCCGGCTGAACAGTTTCCAAATGTTGGCGAGTATGCTGTAGATATAAACATAACTCAAATTCAAACTTTATTTTCATGCAGTTCCGTTTCCAAGTTGCCATGCAGTTTACTGTAGTACGACCAAAATATCAATGCGAATTTAAACTAAGATACGTTAAGTTGTGTTTACCTCTCTCGCTGTATCTCTCGTTGTTGTTTCTCTCTTTACCTCCTCAACACTTCCGTTTCATATCTAAACCGCCACTTTAACTAAAACCATTCAGAGAAAAAAAAAAAAACAGCTCGTCGAGCACGCCAGTACAAAGCAGAGCGACACAACTGGCGCCATTTCAGGACATTGCATAGGAAAGCACAACGCCAGTAAGAGCCAAGATGGCGAACTTCGTCATCCAGTTTCATAACCGCCTCTTCTCAACGCGATCCCGCCCTTCGACAGTGAGACCAGCCAATCAGTCTCGCAGGACGGAATTAGAGTGTTTCTGCAGCCAATAATACGCGACGGTTCCAACTAGGCACGCCCAGTTGGTCGTGACGCTAAGTTTCATTTCAGGAAATAATAAAAAAAAATAAGCTTTCTGTGTTTATGTTGGAGAGAGAGAGGGTAGGAGGTGTCGCTGCTGGTTTATCACCTGCCGTTTTATTTAGGTTGGGTTAAAATGTTTCCTAATGATTTATGATTTTTGTTCGTTTATTACCTGCACTAGGTTCTGAAACAAGTAGTCCATTTTTCGTTTTATTTACTCGGTGTGCAGCGTGCCCACCGTAGCTATTACGACAAGTTGAACTTGTCATCGTGTTTTTTTTTTGTTTTTGGTTTTTACTGAGATGACAAACGCGTTTTAAGTTCTAGTATGTTTTCTGCAGGATTGTGAAAGACAAACGTTACTCCTTGCAAAGTAAAGACTGTTGTAAGTTTTCATTCTTTTATCACACGAGAAGAAATGCTGATTTTATATTAATGTTAATTCTCCAGTTAATACATAACACATTAAAATCAAAGAGGATTCTGCTACTCGAGTCTCAAGCTAACAGTCAGTGAAGATGGACGTCATTGTCTCCGTGTCGTTCTTTCAAGACGAGCTCGCCTCTACCATCGAGCACGCAGTGAAAGCGGCTGTAGACACCGTCTTGTGCCAAATCACAAAAGTTGTCGGCGGCAAATTCACTGAATTCCGAATGGAAATGGCTGGAAAGGAGAAAGAGAATGAAAGTCTGAAGCTGAGATTGGAAATATCAGAGAGCGAGTTGAAAGCAGTGCGGGAATGCATGAACGCTGCAGATGCAGACATTAAACAACCTCTCAGAAACATGAACCCCGACTGCAATGAACAAGACTTTCAGAGGAACGAGAACCAGGGATTATTTCAAGGTAAGATTGATTTTTTTGGTGGTGTTGCTTGGTCAACCAACTCTTTAAATAACTTTAGTCAATTTTAGTGTCTCAAATCTTTCTTAAGACACTTTTTAAAGCGCTTATTATGAGTGCTGTTAATAACTCGACTCCTGTCCTAATATTATAACAGTCTAGTTAATTCTCCAGATGATAAGAAAGTACAGGTATGTGTTTCTATGCCCCATCTGGTCTAATTACGATTTCAATGGGTGTAATACAAACGTACTAATCTATATCGGTAAACCTGTCTGATTAGGACTTGAATGGTTATCCTTCTGGTGAAGTGACATATTGAATGGAGTAAACTGTGGCGAGTAAGTTAAACAAACCATATTGTAGAGGGTTAGGCTAATGATTTGTGAGTTTTGATCTCAATATACAGCAGCAAATTGGGTTTTCATGCGACCTTGTCGTATATTTTTGGGTTCCTGATGTCGATGGTGGTGGACACAACACACTGCAACAATACTCCTGTATTTTTAAACAGGGCAATACCCGTATGTTTACTGCAC
>NC_081246.1:1937500-2035000 GCF_902713425.1 Acipenser ruthenus
TGTGCTGTGGATTCGGCAAGAACTGTTTAGCGAGCCGCTAGACCCCAGCTGGGGTCACTGGTGCTCATGCGAGTGCTGGAGAGGGGCCAGGGACCATTTGGCGAGCCCCTGGGACCACACGCGAAGTCGCTGGGGCACGTGCTCATGATGGGGAGGTGCCAGGGACAATTTGGTGAGCTGCTGGTACCCCACGCGGGGATGCTGGGCCCTGTGCGCGCACTGGTTAGGAGCCAGGGACCATTTGGTGAGCTGCTTGGACCTAGCACGGTGTCGTTGCGGCCCGTGCCCTTGCTGGTGAGGTGCTAGGTAGCATTTGGTGAGCAGCTGGGACTCCGTGCTGGGTCACTGGGGCCCGTGCGCGCGCTGGGGAGACACCAGGGACGGTTTGGCGAGCCGCTGGGACCCCACGTGGGGTCTCTGGTACCCGTGCGCGCGCTGGGGAGGTGCCAGGGACCATTAGGCGAGACGCTGAGACCCACGCAGGGTTGCTGGGCCGAGTATGTGCACTGGGGAGGTGCCAGGGACCGTTTGGTGAGCCGCCTGGACCCTGCACGAGGTCACTGGGCCCTGTGCGTGCGCTGGGGAGGTGCCAGGGATCATTTGGTAAGCCACTTGGACCCCGCCTGGGGTTGCTACGCCCAGTGCACGCGCTGGGGAGGTACCAGGGACCATTTGGTGATCGGCTGGTACCCCATGCAGGGTTGCTGGAGCCCGTGTGCGTGCTGCAGAGGTTCCAGGGATCATTTTGGTGATTCGCTGGTACGCCACGCTGGGTCGCTGGGGCCTGTGTGCGCTTTGGGGAGTTGCCATGGATCATTTGGCGAGCCGCTGGGACCCAACGTGGGTTCGCTAGGCCCAGTGCGCGTTCTGGGGAGGTACTAGGGACCATTTTGTGACCCGTGGGACACCACGCGTGAGGTCGCTGGGTCCCGTGTGCAAACTGGGGAGGTGCCAGGGACCATTTTGTGAACCGCTTGGACCCCGCGCGAAGTCGCTGGGGCCCGTGCTCGCACTGGGGATGTGCCAGGGACCATGTCCGAGCCGCTGGGACCCCTGTTGAAGTCGCTGGGGCGCATGCGCACGCTGGGGATGTGCCAGGGTCCATTTGCAAGCCGCTGGGACCCCACGCGAAGTCACTGGTGCCCGTGCGCCCGCTGGGGATGTGCCAGGGATCATTTGGTAAGTCTCTGGCACCCTGCGCAAGTTCGCTGGGGCCCATGCAATTGCTGGGGAGGTGCCAGCGACCATTTGGCGAGCGGCTCAGACCCTGCGCGGGGTCTCTGGGGACCGTGTACGTGCTGGGGAGGTGCCAGGGATCATTTGTCGAGCCGCTGGGACCCCACTCCCGGGTTGCTGGGCCCTGTACGTGCGCTGCGTATGTGCCAGGGACAATTTGCGAGCCACTGGGATCGCGCGCAAAGTTGATGGGGCCTGTGCGCATGCTGGGGATGTGCCAGGGACTGTTTATTGAGCTGCTGGAACCCTACACGACGTCGCTGGGGTCCGTGCTTGCGCTGGGGGTGGGGCCAGGGACCATTTGGTGAGCCGCTGGGACCACGCGCGAGGTCGCTGGGCCCCGTGTGTAAACTGGGAAGGTGCCAGGGACTATTTTGTGAACCGCTAGGACCTAACGCGAAGTCGCTGGAGCCCTGTTCGCATTCTGGGGAGTTACCAGGGACCGTTTGGCGAACCCCTGGGACCCCGTGCGGGATTGCCGGGGCCAGAGCACACACTGGGGAGGCGCCAGGGACCATTTGGCGAGTCGCTGGGACCCCGTGCGACGTTACTAGGGCCTGTGCGGGTAAAGGGGATGTGCCAGGGATCATTAGGCGAGCCACTGGTACGCCACGCTGGGTCGCTGGGGCCTGTGCGCGCACAGGGGAGTTGCCATGGATCATTTGGCGAACCGCTGGGACCCGACGTGGGGTCACTAGGCCCAGTGCGCGTTCTGGGGAGGTACTAGGGACCATTTTGCGACCCGCGGGGACACCACGCAGGATGGCTTGGGCCCGTGCGCGTGCTGGGGAGGTGCCAGCGACCATTGGGTAAGGCACTCGGACCCCGCGCGGGGTTGCTGGAGCCCGTGCGCGTGCTGCAGAGGTGCCAGGGACCGTTTGGCGAGCTGCTGGGAATCCGTGAGGGGTCGCTGTTGTCTATGTGTGTGTTGGTGAGGTGCCAGTGATCATTTGCAAGCCGCTGGGATCCCACGCGAAGTCGCTGGGGCCTGTGCGCGTTCTGGGGACGTGCCAGGGACTATTTGGCGAGCCGCTGGGACCCAGTGCTGGGCGTTGGGCCCCGTGCGAGCGCTGGGGAGGGGCCACGGACCATTTGGTAAGATGATGGGACCCCGCGCGAAGTCGCTGGGGCCCGTGCGCACGCTGGGGAGGTGCCAGTGACCATTTGCAAGTCGCTGGGATCCCGCGCAAAGTCGCTGGGGCCTGTGCGCGTGCTGGGGACATGCCAGGGACTATTTGGCAAGCCGCTGGGACCCAGCGCTGGGCGTTGGGCCCCGTGCGAGCGCTGGGGAGGGGCCACGGACCATTTGGTAAGATGATGGGACCCCGCGCGAAGTCGCTGGGGCCCGTGCGCACGCTGGGGATGTGCCAGGGTCCATTTGCAAGCCGCTGGGACCCCACGCGAAGTCACTGGTGCCCGTGCGCGTGCTGGGGATGTACCCGGGAGTATTTGACGAGCAGCTGGGACCCCGCTTGAGGTCACTGGGCACCGTCTGCACACTGGGAGGTGCCTGGGAGCATTTTGCGACCTTCTGGGACCCCGTGCGAAGTAGCTGCATCATGCGCGCTGGGGAGGTGCCAGGGACCTTTTGGGGAGCCGTTGGGACTCAACGACTGGTCGCTTAGGCCTGTGTAAGCACTGGGGAGTTGCCCGGGATCATTTGGTGAGCCGCTGGGATCCCGCGCGGGGTCACTGGGCCCTGTGAACGCTGGGGAGGTGCCAGGGACCATTTTGCGAACCGCTGGGACCCTACGCGAGGTCGCTGGAGCCCTGTTTCCGCGTTGGGGAGGTGCGAGGGTCCGTTTGGCGAGCAGCTGGGACCCCGCACGGTGTCGCTGGGCCCAATTCGTGGGCTGGGGATGTGCCAGGGACCATTTGGCGAGCCTCTGGGACACCACGCGATGTCGCTGGGGCCCCATGTGCGTGCTGGGGAGGGGACAGTGACCATTTGGCAAGACGCTGGGACCCCGCGCGAAGTCGCTGGGGCCCGTGCTCGCACTGGGGATGTGCCAGGGACCATTTCCGAGCCGCTGGGACCCCTGTTGAAGTCGCTGGGGCGCATGCGCCCGCTGGGGATGTGCCAGGGATCATTTGGCAAGTCTCTGGCACCCTGCGCAAGTTCGCTGGGGCCCATGCAATTGCTGGGGAGGTGCCAGCGACCATTTGGCGAGCGGCTCAGACCCTGCGCGGGGTCTCTGGGGACCGTGTACGTGCTGGGGAGGTGCGAGGGATCATTTGTCGAGCCGCTGGGAACCCCCCTCCCGGGTTGCTGGGCCCTGTACGTGCGCTGCGTATGTGCCAGGGACAATTTGCGAGTCACTGGGACCGCGCGCAAAGTTGATGGGGCCTGTGCGCATGCTGGGGATGTGCCAGAGAACATTTCGCGAGCCGCTGGGACCCTCCGCGAGGTCGTTGGGGCCTGTGTGATCGCTGAGGATGTGCCAGGGATTGCTTATTGAGCTGCTGGAACCCTACACGAAGTCGCTGGGGCCCGTGCTTGCGCTGGGGGTGGGGCCAGGGACAATATGACGAGCTACTGTGACCCCGCACGGCGTCGTTGGGCCCTGTGTGCGCACTGGGGAGGGGCCATGGACCATTTGACAAGCAGCTGGTACCCCGTGCAGTGTCGCTGGGGCCCGTGCACGTGCTGGTGAGGTGCCAGGGACCATTTGATGAGCAGCGGGGACCACGTGCGTGGTCGCTGTGTCCCGTGCGCGTGCTGGTGAGGTGCCAGGGAATATTTGACGAGCAGGTAGGACCTCGTGATGGATCGCTGGGGCCCGTGCGCGTGATGGTGAGGTGCCAGTGACCATTTGACGAGCAGCTGGTACCCCTTGAGGAGTCACTGGGGACCGAGCGCACACTGGGGAGGAGCCAGGAACCATTTGGTGAGCCGCTGGGATCCCGCGCGAAGTCGCTGGAGCCCTGTTTGCGCGCTGGGGAGGTGCCAGGGACCGTTTGGCGAACCCCTGGGACCCCGTGCGGGATCGCCGGGGCCAGAGCGCACACTGGGGAGGCGCCAGGGACCATTTGCGAGCTGCTGGGGCCCCGCCTGTGGTTGCTGGGCCCTGTGCGCGCTCTTGGTAGGAGCCAGTGACCATTTGGCGAGCCCCTGGGACCACGCGCAAAGTCACTGGGTCATATGCGCATGATGGGGAGGTGTAAGGGACTATTTGGCGAGCCGCTGGTACCCCACGCGGTGATGCTGGGACCTGTGCGCGCACTGGGTGGGAGTCAGGGACTATTTGGCGAGCCGCTGGGTCCCCGCACAGGGTCGCTGTTGTCCGTGCGTCTGCTGGTGAGGTGCCAGTGACCATTTGGTAAGCCTCTGGTACCCCGTGCGAAGTCGCTGGGTCCAGTGCGTGTGCTGGGGAGGTACCAGGGTCCATTTAGCGAGCTGCTGGGACTCCGCGCGGGGTCACTTGGGCCTGTGCGTGTGCTGTGGATTCGGCAAGAACTGTTTAGCGAGCCGCTGGACCCCGGCTGGGGTCACTGGTGCTCAAGCGTGTGTTGGTGAGGTGCCAGTGACCATTTGCAAGCCTCTGGGATACCGCGCGAGGTCGCTGGGGCCTGTGCGCGTGCTCGGGACGTGCCAGGGATTATTTGGCTAACCGCTGGGCTCCAGCGCTGGGCGTTGGGCCCCGTGCAAGCACTGGGGAGGGGCCACGGGCCATTTGGTAAGATGATGGGACACCGCGCGAAGTTGCTGGGGCTCTTGCGCACGCTGGGGATGTGCCAGGGTCCATTTGCAAGCCACTGGGACCCCACGCGAAGTCACTGGTGCCCGTGCGCGTGCTGGGGATGTACCAGGGTATACAGTGCCTTGCGAAAGTATTCGGCCCCCTTGAACTTTGCGACCTTTTGCCACATTTCAGGCTTCAAACATAAAGATATGAAACTGTAATTTTTTGTGAAGAATCAACAACAAGTGGGACACAATCATGAAGTGGAACGAAATTTATTGGATATTTCAAACTTTTTTAACAAATAAAAAACTGAAAAATTGGGCGTGCAAAATTATTCAGCCCCTTTACTTTCAGTGCAGCAAACTCTCTCCAGAAGTTCAGTGAGGATCTCTGAATGATCCAATGTTGACCTAAATGACTAATGATGATAAATAGAATCCACCTGTGTGTAATCAAGTCTCCGTATAAATGCACCTGCACTGTGATAGTCTCAGAGGTCCGTTTAAAGCGCACAGAGCATCATGAAGAACAAGGAACACACCAGGCAGGTCCGAGATACTGTTGTGGATACAAAAAGATTTCCCAAGCTTTAAACATCCCAAGGAGCACTGTGCAAGCGATAATATTGAAATGGAAGGAGTATCAGACCACTGCAAATCTACCAAGACCTGGCCGTCCCTCTAAACTTTCAGCTCATACAAGGAGAAGACTGATCAGAGATGCAGCCAAGAGGCCCATGATCACTCTGGATGAACTGCAGAGATCTACAGCTGAGGTGGGAGACTCTGTCCATAGGACAACAATCAGTCGTATACTGCACAAATCTGGCCTTTATGGAAGAGTGGCAAGAAGAAAGCCATTTCTTAAAGATATCCATAAAAAGTGTCGTTTACAGTTTGCCACAAGCCACCTGGGAGACACACCAAACATGTGGAAGAAGGTGCTCTGGTCAGATGAAACCAAAATCGAACTTTTTGGCAACAATGCAAAACGTTATGTTTGGCGTAAAAGCAACACAGCTCATCACCCTGAACACACCATCCCCACTGTCAAGCATGGTGGTGGCAGCATCATGGTTTGGGCCTGCTTTTCTTCAGCAGGGACAGGGAAGATGGTTAAAATTGATGGGAAGATGGATGGAGCCAAATACAGGACCATTCTGGAAGAAAACCTGATGGAGTCTGCAAAAGACCTGAGACTGGGACGGAGATTTGTCTTCCAAACAATACAATGATCCAAAACATAAAGCAAAATCTACAATGGAATGGTTCACAAATAAACATATCCAGGTGTTAGAATGGCCAAGTCAAAGTCCAGACCTGAATCCAATCGAGAATCTGTGGAAAGAACTGAAAACTGCTGTTCACAAATGCTCTCCATCCAACCTCACTGAGCTCGAGCTGTTTTGCAAGGAGGAATGGGCAAAAATTTCAGTCTCTCGATGTGCAAAACTGATAGAGACATACCCCAAGCGACTTACAGCTGTAATCGCAGCAAAAGGTGGCGCTACAAAGTATTAACTTAAGGGGGCTGAATAATTTTGCACGCCCAATTTTTCAGTTTTTTATTTGTTAAAAAAGTTTGAAATATCCAATAAATTTCGTTCCACTTCATGATTGTGTCCCACTTGTTGTTGATTCTTCACAAAAAATTACAGTTTCATATCTTTATGTTTGAAGCCTGAAATGTGGCAAAAGGTCGCAAAGTTCAAGGGGGCCGAATACTTTCGCAAGGCACTGTATTTGACGAGCAGGAAGGACCCCGTGCGGGATCGCAGGGGCCCGTGCGCGTGCTGGTGAGGTGCCAATGACCATTTGATGAGCAGCTGGTACCCTTTGCGGGGTCGCTGGGGACCGAGCGCACACTGGGGAGGAGCCAGGGACCATTTGGTGAGCCGCTGGGACCACGCGCGAAGTCGCTGGGGCCCGTGCTCGCACTGGGGATGTGCCAGGGACCATGTCCGAGCCGCTGGGACTCCTGTTGAAGTTGCTGGGGCGCATGCGCCCGCTGGGGATGTGCCAGGGACCATTTGGCAAGTCTCTGGCACCCAGCGCAAGTTTGCTGGGGCCCATGCAATTGCTGGGGAGGTGCCAGCGACCATTTGGCGAGCGGCTCAGACCCTGCGCGGGGTCTCTGGGGACCGTGTACGTGCTGGTGAGGTGCCAGGGATCATTTGTCGAGCCGCTGGGACCCCCCCTCCCGGGTTGCTGGGCCCTGTACGTGCGCTGCGTATGTGCCAGGGACAATTTGCGAGCCACTGGGACCGCGCGCAAAGTTGATGGGGCCTGTGCGCATGCTGGGGATGTGCCAGGGAACATTTCGCGAGCCGCTGGGACCCTCCGCGAAGTCGTTGGGGCCTGTGTGATCGCTGGGGATGTGCCAGGGACTGTTTATTGAGCTGCTGGAGCCCTACACGGCATCGCTGGGGGCCGTGCTTGCGCTGGGGGTGGGGCCAGGGACCATTTGGTGAACCGCTTGGACCCCGCGCGAAGTCGCTGGAGCCCTGTTCGCACGCTTGGGAGGTACCAGGGACCGTTTGGCGAACCCCTGGGACCCCGTGCGGGATCGCCGGGGCCAGAGCATACACTGGGGAGGCGCCAGGGACCATTTGGCGAGCCGCTGGGATCTCGTGCGACGTTACTGGGGCCCGTGCGGGTAAAGGGGATGTGCCAGGGATCATTAGGCGAGCCACTAGAATACTGCGCAAGATCGCTGGGGCACGTGCCCTCACTGGGGAGGTGCCAGGGACCATCTGGCGAGCCGCTGGGACCCTGCGCAGGGTCGCTGTTCCCAGTGCGTGCGCTGTGGAGGTACCAGGGACCATTTGAGAGCCATTGGGACACCACGCGAAGTCGCTGGGGTCCGTGCACGTGCTCTGAGGTGCAAGGGGACATTTGCGATCTGCTGGGAACCCGCCTGTGTTTCCTGGGCCCTGTGCGCGTGCTGGGTAGGAGCCAGGGACTATTTGGCGAGCCACTGGGTCCCCGCACAGGGTCGCTGTTGTCCGTGCGTGTGCTGGTGAGGTGCCAGGGACCATTTGGTGAGCCTCTGGTACCCCGTGCGAAGTCGCTGGGTCCAGTGCGTGCGCTAGGGAGGTGCCAGGGACCATTGAGCGAGCTGCTGTGACTCCGCGCGGGGTCACTTGGGCCCATGCGTGTGCTGTGGATTCGGCAAGAACTGTTTGGCGAGCCGCTGGACCCCGGCTGGGGTCACTGGTGCTCATGCGAGTGCTGGAGAGGGGCCAGGGACCATTTGGCGAGCCGCTGGGAACCCGCGCAGGGTCGCTGGGCCCAGTGTGTGCGCTGTGGAGGTACCAGGGACCATTTGGAGAGCCGTTGGGACCCCACGCGAAGTCGCTGGGGTCTGTGTGTGCACTCTGAGGTGCCAGGGAACATTTGGTGAGCCGCTCGGACCCCGCTCAATGTTCTGTGTGGCCCATGCGTTCGCTGGGGAGGGATCAGGGACCATTTGCGAGCTGCTGGGACCCCGCCTGTGGTTGCTGGGCCCTGTGTGCGCTCTTGGTAGGAGCCAGTGACCATTTGGCGAGCCCCTGGGACCACACGCGAAGTCGCTGGGGTCCGTACGTGTGCTCTGAGGTGCCAGGGACCATCTGGCGAGCCGCTGGGACCCCGCGCAGGGTCGCTGGGCCCAGTGTGTGCGCTGTGGAGGTACCAGGGACCATTTGGAGAGCCGTTGGGACCCCACGCGAAGTCGCTGGGGTCTGTGTGTGCACTCTGAGGTGCCAGGGAACATTTGGTGAGCCGCTCGGACCCCGCTCAATGTTCTGTGTGGCCCATGCGTTCGCTGAGGAGGGACCAGGGACCATTTGCGAGCTGCTGGGACCCCGCCTGTGGTTGCTGGGCCCTGTGTGCGCTCTTGGTAGGAGCCAGTGACCATTTGGCGAGCCCCTGGGACCACGCGCAATGTCGCTGGGGCATATGCACATGATGGGGAAGTGTAAGGGACTATTTGGCGAGCCGCTGGTGCCCCACGCGGGGATGCTGGGATCTGTGCGCGCGCTGGGTGGGAGTCAGGGACTATTTGGCGAGCCGCTGGGTCCCCGCACAGGGTCGCTGTTGTCCGTGCGTGTGCTAGTGAGGTGCCAATGACCATTTGGTAAGCCTCTGGTACCCCGTGCGAAGTCGCTGGGTCCAGTGCGTGCGCTGGGGAGGTACCAGGGTCCATTTAGCGAGCTGCTGGGACTCCGCGCGGGGTCACTTGGGCCTGTGCGTGTGCTGTGGATTCGGCAAGAACCGTTTAGCGAGCCGCTGGACCCCGGCTGGGGTCACTGGTGCTCATGCGAGTGCTGGAGAGGGGCCAGGGACCATTTGGCGAGCCGCTGGTACCCCGCGTGGGGTCGTTGTTGTCCGTGCGTGTGTTGGTGAGGTGCCAGTGACCATTTGCGAGCCGCTGGGATCCCGCGCAAAGTCGCAGTGGCCTGTGCCCGTGCGGGGGACGTGCCAGGGACTATTTGGCTAACCGCTGGGCTCCAGCGCTCGCCGTTGGGCCCCGTGCAAGCGCTGGGGAGGGGCCACGGGCCATTTGATAAGATGATGGGACCCCGCGCGAAGTCGCTGGGGCCCTTGCGCACGCTGGGGATGTGCCAGGGTCCATTTGCAAGCCGCTGGGACCCCATGCGAAGTCACTGGTGCCCGAGCGCACACTGGGGAGGTGGCATGGACCATTTGGCGAGCCCCTGTGACCCCGCTTGAGGTCGCTGGGCCCCGTGTGCACGCTGGGAGGTGCCTGGGAGCATTTTGCGACCTTCTGGGACCCCGTGCGAAGTAGCTGCATCATGCGCGCGCTGGTGATGTGCCAGGGACCATTTGATGAGCAGCGGGGATCTCGCGCGGGGTCGCTGGGGCCGGTGCGCGTGCTGGTGAGGTTCCAGGGAATATTTGACGAGCAGGTAGGACCCCATGCGGGATCGCTGGGGCCCTGTGCGCGTGCTGGTGAGGTGCCAATGACCATTTGACGAGCAGCTGGTTGTTGGGGCCTGTGTGATCGCTGGGGATGTGCCAGGGACTGTTTATTGAGCTGCTGGAACCCTACACGACGTCGCTGGGGCCCGTGCTTGCGCTGGGGGTGGGGCCAGGGACCATTTTGTGAACTGCTTGGACCCCGCGCCAAGTCGCTGGAGCCCTGTTCGCACGCTGGGGAGGTACCAGGGACCGTTTGGCGAACCCCTGGGACCCCGTGTGGGATCGCCGGGGCCAGAGCACACACTGGGGAGGCACCAGGGACCATTTGGCGAGCCGATGGGACCCCATGCGACGTTACTGGGGCCCGTGCGGGTAAAGGGGATGTGCCAGGGATCATTAGGCGAGCCACTAGAATACTGTGCAAGATCGCTGGGGCACACGTCCTCGCTGGGGAGGTGCCAGGGACCATCTGTCGAGCCGCTGGGACCCCGCGCAGGGTCGCTGTTCCCAGTGCGTGCGCTGTGGAGGTACCAGGGACCATTTGAGAGCCATTGGGACACCACTCGAAGTCGCTGGGGTCCGTGCACGTGCTCTGAGGTGCAAGGGAACATTTGCGAGCTGCTGGGACCCCGCCTGTGTTTCCTGGGCCCTGTGCGCGTGCTAGGTAGGAGCCAGGGACTATTTGGCGAGTCGCTGGGTCCCCGCACAGGGTCGCTGTTGTCCGTGCGTGTGCTGGTGAGGTGCCAGGGACCATTTGGTGAGCCTCTGGTACCCCGCGCGAAGTCGCTGGGTCCAGTGCGTGTGCTAGGGAGGTACCAGGGACCATTGAGCGAGCTGCTGGGACTCCGTGCGGGGTCACTTGGGCCCATGCGTGTGCTGTGGATTCGGCAAGAACTGTTTAGCGAGCCGCTGGACCCCGGCTGGGGTCACTGGTGCTCATGCGAGTGCTGGAGAGGGGCCAGGGACCATTTGGCGAGCTGCTGGGAACCCGCGCGAAGTTATGGGGGCCCGTGCGGGTACTGGGGATGTGCCAGGGTTCATTAGGCGAGCCAATGGGATACTGCGCGAGGTCGCTGGGGCACGTGCACACACTGGGCAGGTGCCAGGGACCATCTGGCGAGCCGCTGGGACCCCACGCGAAGTCGCTGTGGTCCGTACGCGTGCTCTGAGGTGCCAGGGAACATTTGGTGAGCCGCTCGGACCCCGCTCAATGTTCTGTGTGGCCCGTGCGTGCGCTGGGGAAGGACTAGGGACCATTTGCGAGCTGCTGGGACCCCGCCTGTGGTTGCTGGGCCCTGTACGCGCTCTTGGGAGGAGCCAGTGACCATTTGGCGAGCCCCTGGGACCACACGCGAAGTCGCTGGGGCACGTGCTCATGATGGGGAGGTGCCAGGGACAATTTGGTGAGCTGCTGGTACCCCACGCGGGGATGCTGGGCCCTGTGCGCGCGCTGGTTAGGAGCCAGGGACCATTTGGTGAGCTGCTTGGACCTAGCATGGTGTCGTTGTGGCCCGTGCCCTTGCTGGTGAGGTGCTAAGTAGCATTTGGTGAGCAGCTGGGACTCCGTGCTGGGTCACTGGGGCCAGTGCGCGCGCTGGGGAGACACCAGGGACGGTTTGGCGAGCCGCTGGGACCCCACGTGGGGTCTCTGGTACCCGTGCGCACGCTGGGGAGGTGCCAGGGACCATTTGGCGAGACGCTGAGACCCACGCAGGGTTGCTGGGCCGAGTATGTGCACTGGGGAGGTACCATGGACCATTTGGTGATCCGCTTGGACCCCACGCATGGTTGCTGGAGCCCGTGCGCGTGCTACAGAGGTGCCAGGGACCGTTTGGTGAGCCGCCTGGACCCTGCACGTGGTCACTGGGCAGCGTGCGTGCGCTAGGGAGGTGCCAGGGACCATTTGGTAAGCCACTCGGGCCCCGCCTGGGGTTGCTAAGCCCAGTGCACGCGCTGGGGAGGTACCAGGTACCATTTGACGAGCAGCTGGGACCCCATGCAGGGTTGCTGGAGCCCGTGTGCGTGCTGCAGAGGTTCCAGGGACCGTTTGGTGAGCTGCCTGGACCCAGCACAAGGTCGTTGGGCACTGTGCGTGCGCTGGGGATGTGCCAGGGTCATTTGGTAAGCCACTCGTACCCCATGCAGGGTCGCTGTGTCCAGTGCACGTGCTGGGGAGGTGCCAGGGATCATTTGGTGTGCCGCTGGGACCCTGCACGGTGTCGCTGGGGCCCGTGCGCATGTTGTTGAGATGCCAGGGACATTTTGGTGATTCGCTGGTACGCCACGCTGGGTCGCTGGGGCCTGTGTGCGCTCTCGGGAGTTGCCATGGATCATTTGCCGAACCGCTGGGACCCAACGTGGGGTCGCTAGGCCCAGTCCGCGTTCTTGGGAGGTACTAGGGACCATTTTGCGACCCGCGGGGACACCACGCAGGATGGCTTGGGCCCGTGTGCGTGCTGGGGAGGTGCCAGCGACGATTGGGTAAGGCACTCGGACCCCGCGCGGGGTTGCTGGAGCCCGTGCGCTGGGCCCCGTGCGAGCGCTGGGGAGGGGCCACGGACCATTTGGTAAGATGATGGGACCCCGCGCGAAGTCGCTGGGGCCCGTGCGCACGCTGGGGAGGTGCCAGCGACGATTGGGTAAGGCACTCGGACCCCGCGCGGGGTTGCTGGGACCCAGCGCTGGGCCCCGTGCGTCCATTTGCAAGCCGCTGGGACCCCACGCGAAGTCACTGGTGCCCGTGCGCGTGCTGGGGATGTACCAGGGAGTATTTGACGAGCAGCTGGGACCCCGTGCATGGTCGCTGGAGCCCGAGCGCACACTGGGGAGGTGGCATGGACCATTTGGCGAGCCCCTCTTACCCCGCTTGAGGTCACTGGGCCCCGTGTGCACGCAGGGAGGTGCCTGGGAGCATTTCGCGACCTTCTGGGACCCCGTGCGAAGTAGCTGCATCATGCGCGCGCTGGGGAGGTGCCAGGGACCTTTTGGGGAGCCGTTGGGACTCAACGACTGGTCGCTTAGGCCTGTGTAAGCACTGGGGAGTTGCCCGGGATCATTTGGTGAACCGCTGGGACCCTACGCGAGGTCGCTGGGCCCTGTGCGCGCTGGGGAGGTGCCAGGGAACATTTGGCGAGCAGCTGGGACCCCGCACGGTGTCGCTGGGCCCCATTCGTGGGCTGGGGATGTGCCAGGGACCGTTCAGCGAGCCGCAAGGACCCTATGCGAGGTCGTTGGACCCCCTGCGCTCGCTGGGGAGGGGACAGTGACCATTTGGCAAGACGCTGGGATCCCGCGCGAAGTCGCTGGGGCCCTTGCTCGCACTGGGGATATGCCAGGGACCATTTCCGAGCTGCTGGGACCCCTGTTGAAGTCACTGGGGCGCATGCGCCCGCTGAGGATGTGCCAGGGACCATTTGGCAAGTCTCTGGCACCCTGCGCAAGTTCGCTGGGGCCCATGCAATTGCTGGGGAGGTGCCAGCGACCATTTGGCGAGCGGCTCAGACCCTGCGCGGGGTCTCTTGGGACCGTGTACGTGCTGGGGATGTGCCAGGGATCATTTGGTGAGCCGCTGGGACCCCGCGCAAAGTTACTGGGGCCCTGTTTGCGCGTTGGGGAGGTGCCAGGGACCGTTTGGCGATCCCCTGGGACCCCGTGCGGGGTCGTATGGGCCAGAGCGCACACTGGGGAAGAGCCAGGGACCATTTGGTGAGCCGCTGGGACCCTCTGCGAGGTCGTTGGGGCCTGTGTGATCGCTGAGGATGTGCCAGGGATTGCTTATTGAGCTGCTGGAACCCTACACGAAGTCGCTGGGGCCCGTGCTTGCGCTGGGGAGGTGCCAGGGACCATTTTGCGAACCGCTGGGACCCTACGCGAGGTCGCTGGAGCCCCGTTTCCGCGTTGGGGAGGTGCCAGGGACCGTTTGGCGAGCAGCTGGGACCCCGCACGGTGTCGCTGGGCCCCATTTGTGGGCTGGGGATGTGCCAGGGACCGTTCAGCGAGCCGCAAGGACCCTATGCGAGGACGTTGGACCCCCTGTGCTCGCTGGGGAGGGGACAGTGACCATTTGGCAAGACGCTGGGACCCCGCGCGAAGTCGGTGGGGCCCTTGCTCGCACTGGGGATATGCCAGGGACCATTTCCGAGCCGCTGGGACCCCTGTTGAAGTCGCTGGGGCGCATGCGCCCACTGGGGATGTGCCAGGGACCATTTGGCAAGTCTCTGGCACCCTGCGCAAGTTCGCTGGGGCCCATGCAATTGCTGGGGAGGTGCCAGCGACCATTTGGCGAGCGGCTCAGACCCTGCGCGGGGTCTCTGGGGACCGTGTACGTGCTGGGGAGGTGCCAGGGATCATTTGTCGAGCCGCTGGGACCCCACTCCCGGGTTGCTGGGCCCTGTACGTGCGCTGCGTATGTGCCAGGGACAATTTGCGAGCCACTGGGACCGCGCGCAAAGTTGATGGGGCCTGTGCGCATGCTGGGGATGTGCCAGGGAACATTTCGCGAGCCGCTGGGACCCTCCGCGAAGTCGTTGGGGCCTGTGTGATCGCTGGGGATGTGCCAGGGACTGCTTATTGAGCTGCTGGAACCCTACACGAAGTCGCTGGGGCCCGTGCTTGCGCTGGGGGTGGGGCCAGGGACAATATGACGAGCCACTGTGACCCCGCATGGCGTCGTTGGGCCCCGTGTGCGCACTGGAGAGGGGCCAGGGACCATTTGACAAGCAGCTGGTACCCCGTGCAGTGTCGCTGGGGCCCGTGCACGTGCTGGTGAGGTGCCAGGGACCATTTGACAAGCAGCTGGTACCCCGTGCAGTGTCGCTGGGGCCTGTGCACGTGCTGGTGAGGTGCCAAGGACCATTTGATGAGCAGCGGGGACCACGTGCGTGGTCGCTGGGGCCCGTGCGCGTGCTGGTGAGGTGCCAGTGACCATTTGACGAGCAGCTGGTACCCCTTGAGGAGTCGCTGGGGACCGAGCGCACACTGGGGAGGAGCCAGGAACCATTTGGTGAGCCGCTGGGACCCCGCGCAAAGTTACTGGGGCCCTGTTTGCGCGCTGGGGAGGTGCCAGGGACCGTTTGGCGAACCCCTGGGACCCCGTGCGGGGTCGTATGGGCCAGAGCGCACACTGGTGAGGCACCAGGGACCATTTGGTGAGCCGCTGGGACCCCGCGCAAAGTTACTGGGGCCCGCGTGGGTACTGGGGATGTGTCAGGGATCATTTGGCGAGCCACTGGGATACTGTGCGAGGTCGCTGGGGCACGTGCGCTCGCTGGGGAGGTGCCAGGGACCATCTGGTGAGCCGCTGGGACCCCGCGCAGGGTTGCTGGGCCTAGTGCGTGCACTGTGGAGGTACCAGGGACCATTTGGAGAGCCGTTGGGACCCCACGTGAAGTCGCTGTTGTCCGTGCGTGCGCTCTGAGGTGCCAGGGAACATTTGGTGAGCCGCTCGGACCCCGCTCAATGTTCTGTGTGGCCCATGCGTGCGCTGGGGAGGGACCAGGGACCATTTGCGAGCCGCTGGGACCCCGCCTGTGGTTGCTGGGCCCTGTGCGTGCTCTTGGTAGGAGCCAGTGACCATTTGGCGAGCCCCTGGGACCACACGCTGGGGAGTCGCCAAGGGCGGTTTTGTTAGCCGCTGGACCCTGGCTGGGGTAGTTAGTGTATGTACGTGCGCTGGGGAGGTGCCATTGACCATTTAGCGAGCCGCTGAAACCCTGCGCGGGGTTGCTGGGCCCTGTGCGTGCGCTTTGTAGGTGCCAGAGACCATTTGGCGAGCCGCTGGGATCCCGTGCGGGGTCGTTGGACTCCTTGCGTGCGCTGGGGAGGGGCCAGGGACCATTTGTCGAACCGCTGGGACCACGCGCAGAGTCGGTGGGGCGCATGCATGCTCTGGGGATGTGGCAGGGACTATTTGCTAGCCGCTGGGACCCTGCGCAAAGTCGCTGGGCCACGTGCGCGCGCTGGGGGGGTGTCAGGGATCATTTGGCATGCGGCTGGGACCCCGTGCGGGGTGTCTGGGCCCTGTTTATGTGCTGGGGTGGTACCATGGACCATTTGGCAAGACGCTGGGACCCCGCGCGAAGTCGGTGGGGCCCTTGCTCGCACTGGGGATATGCCAGGGACCATTTCCGAGCCGCTGGGACCCCTGTTGAAGCTGCTGGGGCGCATGCGCCCACTTGGGATGTGCCAGGGACCATTTGGCAAGTCTCTGGCACCCTGCGCAAGTTCGCTGGGGCCCATGCAATTGCTGGGGAGGTACCAGCGACCATTTGGCGAGCCGCTGGGACCCTGTGCGGGGTCGTTGGGCCCCATGCACTCGCTGGGGAGGTGCCAGGGAGCATTTGGTGAGCCGCTGGTACCAGCGCAGGGTCGCTGGGGAGGGGCCAGGGACCATTTGGCGAACCGCTGGGACCACGCACAAAGTCGCTGGGGCATATGCGCATGATGGGGAGGTGTAAGGGACTATTTGGCGAGCCGCTGGTACCCCACGCGGGGATGCTGGGACCTGTGCGCGCGCTGGTTGGGAGTCAGGGACTATTTGGCGAGCCGCTGGGTCCCCGCACAGGGTCGCTGTTGTCCGTGCGTGTGCTGGTGAGGTGCCAGGGACAATTTGGTAAGCCTCTGGTACCCCGTGCGAAGTCGCTGGGTCCAGTGCGTGCGCGGGGGAGAGACCAGGGTCCATTTAGCGAGCTGCTGGGACTCCGCGCGGGGTCACTTGGGCCTGTGCGTGTGCTGTGGATTCGGCAAGAACTGTTTAGCGAGCCGCTGGACCCCGGCTGGGGTCACTGGTGCTCATGCGAGTGCTGGAGAGGGGCCAGGGACCATTTGGCGAGCCGCTGGTACCCCGCGTGGGGTCGTTGTTGTCCGTGCATGTGTTGGTGAGGTGCCAGTGACCATTTGCGAGCCGCTGGGATCCCGCGCAAAGTCGCAGTGGCCTGTGCGCGTGCTGGGGACGTGCCAGGGACTATTTGGCTAACCGCTGGGCTCCAGCGCTGGGCGTTGGGCCCCGTGCAAGCACTGGGGAGGGGCCACGGACCATTTGGTAAGATGATGGGACCCCGCGCGAAGTCGCTGGGGCCCTTGCGCACGCTGGGGATGTGCCAGGGTCCATTTGCAAGCCGCTGGGACCCCACGCGAAGTCACTTGTGCCCGTGCGCGTGCTGGGGATGTACCAGGGAGTATTTGACGAGCAGCTAGGACCCCGTGTGGGGTCGCTGGAGCCAATGTGCGTGCTGGTGAGGTACCAGGGACCATTTAACGAGCAGCTGGGACCCCGTGCAGGGTCGCTGGTGCCCGAGCGCAAACTGGGGAGGTGGCATGGACCATTTGGCGAGCCCCTGTGACACCGCTTGAGGTCGCTGGGCCCTGTGTGCACGCTGGGAGGTGCCTGGGAGCATTTCGCGACCTTCTGGGCCGTGCGAAGTAGCTGCATCATGCGCGCGCTGGTGAGGTGCCAGGGACCATTTGATGAGTAGCGGGGACCTCGCGCGGGGTCGCTGGGGGGACCTCGCGCGGGGTCGCTGGGGCCGGTGCGCGTGCTGGTGAGGTGCCTGGGAGCATTTCGCGACCTTCTGGGACCCCGTGCGAAGTAGCTGCATCATGCGCGCGCTGGTGAGGTGCCAGGGACCATTTGATGAGCAGCGGGGACCTCGCGCGGGGTCGCTGGGGCCGGTGCGCGTGCTGGTGAGGTTCCAGGGAATATTTGACGAGCAGGTAGGACCCTGTGCGGGATCGCTGGGGCCCGTGCGCGTGCTGGTGAGGTGCCAATGACCATTTGACGAGCAGCTGGTACCCCTTGCGGGGTCGCTGGGGACCGAGCGCACACTGGGGAGGAGCCAGGAACCATTTGGTGAGCCGCTGGGACCACGCGCGAGGTCGCTGGGCCCCGTGTGCAAACTGGGGATGTGCCAGGGACCATTTTGTGAACCGCTTGGACCCCGCGCGAAGTCGCTGGAGCCCTGTTTGCACGCTGGGG
Source organism: Acipenser ruthenus (assembly GCF_902713425.1). Taxonomy (NCBI): domain Eukaryota; kingdom Metazoa; phylum Chordata; class Actinopteri; order Acipenseriformes; family Acipenseridae; genus Acipenser; species Acipenser ruthenus. Next base: position 1,955,317 of record NC_081246.1, read on the forward strand.
AGGTACCAGGGACCGTTTGGCGTGCCTGTGGGATCGCCGTGTGGGATCGCCGAGGCCAGAGCACACACTGGGGAGGCGCTGGGTCCAGTGCGTGCGCTAGGGAGGTACCAGGGACCATTGAGCGAGCTGCTGGGACTCCGTGCGGGGTCACTTGGGCCCATGCGTGTGCTGTGGATTCGGCAAGAACTGTTTAGCGAGCCGCTGGACCCCGGCTGGGGTCACTGGTGCTCATGCGAGTGCTGGAGAGGGGCCAGGGACCATTTGGCGAGCCGCTGGGAACCCGCGCGAAGTTATGGGGGCCCGTGCGGGTACTGGGGATGTGCCAGGGTTCAATAGGCGAGCCAATGGGATACTGCGCGAGGTCGCTGGGGCACGTGCGCACACTGGGCACGTGCCAGGGACCATCTGGCGAGCCACTGGGACCCCACGCGAAGTCGCTGGGGTCCGTACGCGTGCTCTGAGGTGCCAGGGAACATTTGGTGAGCCGCTCGGACCCCGCTCAATGTTCTGTGTGGCCTGTGTGTGCGCTGGGGAAGGACTAGGGACCATTTGCGAGCTGCTGGGACCCCGCCTGTGGTTGCTGGGCCCTGTACGCGCTCTTGGTAGGAGCCAGTGACCATTTGGCGAGGCCCTGGGACCACACGCGAAGTCGCTGGGGCACGTGCTCATGATGGGGAGGTGCCAGGGACAATTTGGTGAGCCCCTCAGACCGTGCGCAGTGTCTGTGTCTGCGTGGGATCACTGGGCCCCGTGCGCACTTTGCGGAGGGACTTTGCGGAGGGACCAGGGACCATTTGCGAGCCTCTGTGACCCAGCGTGGTGTCGCTGGTGCCCATGCGCACTCTGGGGGGTTGCAAGGTGCCATCTGGTGAGCCGCTGGGATCCCGCGCGTGGTTGCTGGGCCCGTGCGCGAGCTGTTGAGGTGCCAGGGACCATCTGGCGAGCCCCTGGGACCACGCACGGGGTCGCGGGGCCCCATGCACGAGCTGGGGAGGTGCTAGGGACTATTCGGCGAGCCGCTGGGACCCTGTGCGGGGTCGCTGGTTCCCGTGCGCGTGCTGGGGATGAGCCAGGTACCATTTGCGAGCCTCTGTGACCTCGCGTGGGGTCGCTTGTGCCTGTGCGCACGCTGGCGGAGAGACCATTTAGCAAGCCGATGGGACTCCGTGCGGGGTCGCTGGTCCACATGCTCGCTCTGGGGAGGAGCCAGGTGCCATCTGGCAAGCCGCTGGGACACCGAGCGTGGTTGCTGGTTCCCGTGCTCGCGCTGAGGAGGAGCCAGGTAGCATTTGGCGAGCCGCTGGGATCCCGTGCAAAGTTAATGGGGTCCGTGCGTGTGCTGGGGATGTGCCGGGGAGTGCTTGGACCCAAGGCAAAGTCGCTGGGGTCTGTGTATGTGCTTGGGAGCTTCCAGGGAATATTTGGTGAGCTACTCAGACGGCGCGCAGTGTCTGTGGGGCCCATGATTGTGCTGTGGAGGTGCCAGGGACCATTTGGCGAGCCGCTGGGATTACGCGTGGGATCGCTGGGCCCCGTGCGCACGCTGCGGAGGGGCCAGGGACCATTTGCAAGTATCTGTGCCCCCGCTTGGGGTCGGTGCTGCCCGTCCGCGCGCCGGGGACGTGCCAGGGACCATTTGGCGAGCCGCTGGGACTCCGCGCGGGGTCGCTGGTCCCCTTGTGCATGGTGGTGAGGTGCCAGGGACCATTTGCGAGCAGCTGGGACACGACGCAAAGTCGCTGGGGCCCGAGCGCACACTGCGCGGGGTAGTTGGGGCCCGTGCGAGCTGTGGAGGTGCCAGGGACTGTTTGTCGAGCCACTGGGATCACGCGCAAGGTCGCTGGGCCCCGTGTGCATGCTGTGGAGGTGCCAGGGACCATTTGGCGAGCCGCTGGGATTACGCGTGGGATCGCTGGGCCCCGTGCGCACGCTGCGGAGGGGCCAGGGACCATTTGCAAGTATCTGTGCCCCCGCTTGGGGTCGGTGCTGCCCGTCCGCGCGCCGGGGACGTGCCAGGGACCATTTGGCGAGCCGCTGGGACTCCGCGCGGGGTCGCTGGTCCCCTTGTGCATGGTGGTGAGGTGCCAGGGACCATTTGCGAGCAGCTGGGACACGACGCAAAGTCGCTGGGGCCCGAGCGCACACTGAGGAGGTGCCAGGGACCATTTGTCGAGCCGCTGGGATCACGCGCAAGGTCGCTGGTCCCAGTACTTGCGCTGTGGATGTGCCAGGTATCATTTGCACGCCGCTTGGATCACGCGCGTGTTTGCTAGGCCCTGTGCACGCGCTGGGTAGGAGCCAGGGACCATTTGGCGAGCTGCTGGGACCCTACGCGGGGTCGCTTGGCCCCGTTTGCGTGCTGGGGAGGAGCCAGGGACCGTTTGGCAAGCCGCTGGGACCCTACGCAAGGTCGTTGGAGCCCCTGCGCTCGCTAAGGAAGTGCCAGGGACCATTTGCCGAGCCGCTGGGACCCCGCGCGGGGCGTTGGGCCCTGTGCGCGTGCTGGGGAGGGGCCAAGGACCATTTGGCAAGCCGCTGGGACCCAGCGCATGGTTGCTGGTGCCCATGAGCGCACTGGGTATGCGCAAGGGATTATTTGGCGAGCTACTGGGATCCTGCGCGAGGTAGCTGAAGTCTGTGAGCTCGCTGGGGAGATGCTAGGGACCATTTGGTGAGCCGCTGGGACCCAAGGCGAAGTTTCTGGGGACAGTGTACATGCTGGGGAGGTGCCAGGGACCATTTGGCGAGCCGCTGGGACCCCGCGAGGGGTCGCTGGGATCCCTGGGCATGCTGGGGAGGTGCTGGGATCATTTAGCGAGTCGGTGGGACCGAACGCAGGATTGCTGCTACCCCTGCGCGTGCTGGGGTGGTGTCAGGTAGCATTTGGCGAGCCGCTGGAACCAGTGCGGAGTCGCTGGGGAGGGGCCAGGGACCAATTGGCGAGCCGCTGGGTCCTCGCGGCAAAGTCGCTTACCTGTGCACGCGGGGGGGAGGTGCCAGGGACCTTTTGGGGAGCCACTGGGACTCTACGGCTGGTAGCTGGGGCCCATGTGCGCGCTGGGGAGGTGCCAGGGACGATTTGGCGAGCCGCTGGGACACAGCGAGGGGTCACTGGGAACTGTGCGCGTGCTGGGGAGGTGCCAGGGATCATTTGGCGAGCCGCTGGGACCCTGCGCGGGGTAGTTGGGGCCCGTGCGAGCTGTGGAGGTGCCAGGGACTGTTTGTCGAGCCACTGGGATCACGCGCAAGGTCGCTGGGCCCCGTGTGCATGCTGGGGAGGTGCCATGGATCATTTGGCGAGCCGCTGGGACCCTGCGCGGGGTAGTTGGGGCCCGTGCGAGCTGTGGAGGTGCCAGGGACTGTTTGGCGAGCAGCTGGGACACGACGCAAAGTCGCTGGGGCCCGAGCGCACACTGGGGAGGTGCCAGGGACGATTTGTCGAGCCCCTGGGATCACGCGCAAGGTCGCTGGGCCCTGTGCATGCTGGGGAGGTGTCAGGGACCATTTGGCGATGTGCTTGGACCCCGCGCAGGGTCTGTGGGGCCTGTGAGTGCGCTGGGGAGGGGCCAGGGACCATTTGCGAGGCGATGGACCCCGCGTGTGGTTGCTGGGCCCTGTGCGCGCGCTGGGTAGGAGCGAGACGCTGGGTCCCGCACGGGGTCGCTGTTTGTCCGTGTTTGTGCTGGTGAGGTGCCAGGAACCATTTGGTGAGCCGTTGGGACCTCACGTGAAGTCGCTGGGTCCAGTGCGTGCGCTGGGGAGGTACCAGGGACCATTGGGCGAGCCACTCTGACTCCGCGCAGGGTAACTGGGCCCCGTGCGTGCGCTGGGGAGTCGGCAATGACGATTTAGCGAGCTGCTGGACCCCGGCTAGGGTCGCTAGTGTCCGTGCGCACGCTGGGGAGAAGCCAGGGATCGTTTGGCGAGCCTCTGGGTCCCCACATGGGGTCGCTGGTGCTCATGTGAGTGCTGGGGAGGGGCCAGGGACCATTTGGCGAGCCTCTGGGACCCCACGCAGGGTTGCTGGTGCTCATGCGATTGTTGGGGAGGGGCCAGGGACCATTTGACAAACCGCTGGGTCCCCAGGCGAAGTCGCTGGGGTCCGTGCTCGTGCTTGGGAGCTTCCAGGGAATATTTGGTGAGCCCCTCAGACCGTGCGCAGTGTCTGTGTCTGCGTGGGATCACTGGGCCCCGTGCGCACTTTGCAGAGGGACTTTGTGGAGGGACCAGGGACCATTTGCGAGCCTCTGTGACCCAGCGTGGTGTCGCTGGTGCCCATGCGCACTCTGGGGATGTGCCAGGTATTTGCGCGCTGCTTGGACCACGCGCGTGTTTGCTAGGCCCTGTGCACGCGCTGGGTAGGAGCCAGGGACCATTTGGCGAGCTGCTGGGACCCTACGCGGGGTCGCTTGGCCCCGTTCGCGTGCTGGGGAGGAGCCAGGGACCGTTTGGCAAGCTGCTGGGACCCTACGCAAGGTCGTTGGAGCCCCTGCGCTCGCTAAGGAAGTGTAAGGGACCATTTGGCGAGCCACTGGGACACCACGCGATGTCACTGGGGGCGTCGTGCGTATGCTGGTGATGTGCCAGGGACGATTTGGCGAGCCGCTGGAATCCCGCGTGTGGTCGCTGGGCCCCGTGCACGCGCTGGGGAGGTGCCAGGGACCATTTGCCGAGCCGCTGGGACCCCGTGCGGGGCGTTGGGACCCCGTGCAGGACCATTTGGCAAGCCGCTGGGACCCAGCGCATGGTTGCTGGTGCCCATGAGCGCACTGGGTATGCGCAAGGGATTATTTGGCGAACTACTGGGATCCTGCGCGAGGTAGCTGAAGTCTGTGAGCTCGCTGGGGAGATGCGAGGGACCATTTGGTGAGCCTCTGGGACCCCAGGCGAAGTTGCTGGGGACAGTGTAAAATGTTAGAACTTGAATCTACTGCACTAACAATTAACTACGATGTGATAGGTGTTACAAAAACTTGGTTGTCTGAGAGTGATGAAGACGAATATAATATTAGTGGGTACACACTGTATAGGAAAGACAGGCAGGACAGAAGAGGCGGAGGGGTAGCGGTATACATAAGAAATAGCCTTGAAGCCCAGGTGTTAAATCAGGACAAAGAAAACAATGCAGAATCAATATGGGTCAGAATAATGGACACAAATTCAAAGGGCATAATAATAGGAGCATGCTATAGACCGCCAAATTCAGACGCTGAGCAAAATAATCTGTTGTACAATGACATTAGAAATGCGTGTAGAAAAGGAGAAGCCATACTAATGGGGGATTTCAACTTCCCCCATATAAAATGGGAAAACCCAATGGGGGGCACGATGGATGAAATTGAAATGGTGGAAATGACAAATGACTGCTTCCTAACGCAATTTGTCAAGGCACCGACTAGAGGGGAGGCATGTCTCGATTTAGAATTTTCAAATAACAAAGACAGAATAACTAAAACAGAGGTCAGAGTGCCATTGGCAAACTCAGACCACAACATGGTCTCATTTGAAATATTTTTTAAAACCCCAAAAGTAATGACTAAAGCTAAGGTTTACAATTTTAGAAAAGCAAACTATGAAGGTATGAAACAGAGACTAATAGAAGTAGATTGGAGTAAAATAGAGAAAACATCCACAGAAAAAGGATGGCTGTCTTTTAAAAATGTAGTACTAGAGGCACAAAACAATTACATCCCAAAAGTAGACAAATCTAAATGTAAAACAAAATGGCCAAAATGGTTTAATAGATCAATTAAAAAAATATTCAGCGAAAAAAGGCACTTTACAGAGCGTTTAAATGGGACCAAAAACAAAGCACACAGAAAGAGTACTTGGAACTGCAAACACAAGTCAAAAAGGAAGTTAGAAAGGCCAAGAGAGAGATAGAAATCAATATTGCTAAGGGGGCTAAAACCAATTCCAAAATGTTTTTCCAATATTATAACAGCAAGAGAACATTCAAAGAGGAGGTTAAATGTCTAAGAGACACAAATGGCAAAATCATAGATCAAGAAAAAAAAATAGCAAATATATTAAATGATTACGTTTCACAGGTTTTTACAAAGGAGGACACGGACAACATGCCCCACATGTCGACCTGTTCCTATCCAGTTTTAAATAACTTTAGCATAACAGAGGCAGAAGTGTTAAAGGGACTAGGAGCTCTTAAAATAAACAAATCCCCTGGGCCGGATGAGATCCTCCCAATAGTACTCAAAGAAATGAAAGAAGTTATTTACAAGCCGCTAACCAAGATCATGCAACAGTCTCTTGACACAGGGGTTGTACCGACAGACTGGAAAATAGCAAATGTAATACCGATCCACAAAAAGGGAGACAAAACTGAACCAGGTAACTACAGACCAATAAGCCTGAATTCTATTATATGTAAACTTATGGAAACTATAATAAGATCCAAAATGGAAAATTACCTATATGGTAACAATATCCTGGGAGACAGCCAGCATGGTTTTAGGAAAGGGAGATCATGTCTAACTAACTGTGACAGAGATCGAATGAGTCTTAGTGTTAGATCTCCCTCTCGATCTGTGAGAGCATGGTATACGAGGAACAGAGTACCCTTAATGAAATGGCACGACAATTTATTCCGTAGGGTAGATGGAAGTCGGTCAGTTCGGAAGGGGGCGGAGCCATGGCACCCGAGCTCAGTGACCCAGACGGTAAGCGGCGTGGCATCCGAGGACTGGAGGAGCGGATGCGCTCGTTAACCTCGGGGTCATGGGCGAGGGTATAAATAGGGGGCATGGCTTGAGTGATCTGTTCCTTTGCAGATGGTTAAACCAAATAACCTAGAAGGAGCCCGTCTTGTTTGTGCTAAAAACCGTGAGTGATTGCTTGTCTGTGTATTTACACTGTTTGTCTTGTGTGTCGTTTCTCACAAAGATTACTGAGCACGATCCGGAGCTGCAGCCGCCGGCCAGCGACAAACCCGGACTTCACCACGCACCTTTTGTTTGCACCTTTAGCACTTTAATCACGCACTGTCTTTGTGTTTGTGTTTAGTGTGGGTGTCTGGACGGGACTTTGGGGTTGCGGGTCAAACCCGTAGGATTTACAAATAGAAGTGATACACGCCGCTGTATCACTTCCAGCATTATTATTATTTGCAGGTTTTGCCTTAAGGCTCTGGACATTTATTAAATTAAATAAACACCCTTGCACCTGCACCAACGTTGTCTGTGTGATTCTTCTGCACTTTACTCACCTGCACGTCATTACCACTTTGCCACACCTGGTTGTCAGAAGTGAGGATGGACTACGCAACACTGTCGGCGCTGCTGGAGCAGCTGGACAGCAGACGGGAGGTGGAGGAAAGACGGAGAGAGGAGAGGTACACCGCGCTGATTGAGAGGGTCGGGCTGGCAATACCTCCCACAGCAGCAGCGGAACGCGGCTTCATAGCGCCCAAAGCAAGGACGCATAAAATGACGGCGGATGATGATCCAGAAGCATACCTGGTGGCATTTGAGCGGCTGGCTACCACCGCGTCATGGCCCCGACAGTTCTGGGCAAGCCAGCTGGGACCCTGCCTGATTGGGGAAGCGCAGGCAGCCTACCAGGTGATGGGGGATGACGACGCCGCTCAATATGACCTGGTAAAACTGGCTATTCTCCGCCGTCTTAACATTACGGAGGAAACGCACCGAGTGAGGTTCAGGGAGTACAGGAGGTCCCCGAACGTACGCCCCAGGGTGGTCGCGCAGAAGCTCTGTGACCACATGATACACTGGCTCACCCCGGCGCTAAAAACAACTGCCCAGATGGGGGAGGCCATCGTTATTGAGCAGTTTTGTCATGTGGTCGGCGCCGAGACCCAAGGATGGATACGGCGCCACAACCCCGACACCCTGGAACAGGCAGTCAAGCTCGCTGAGGACTTCGAGGACTCCCTGGTATCCGCCCAGACCGGGCTACTCACCCCGCTACCTCAACGGAGCAGCCGAGCCCCACCTCCTCTCTCTGCTCCATCAGCCCCACCACCAGGACCGGGTCAACGACCTCCGAGAGCACCAACCCCAATGGGCGACCTTGCCTCCTCTTCATGGAGACCAAGGTTGGCCCCCAGCTGGGGTAGAGGTGCTGCCCCTGCCCCGTTGCCATACCAGCAGCGGGACAGACCATTTAACACTGTGCCCTCCTTTCCCCCTACCTGTTTTAGGTGCCGCCAGCCGGGACATCAGGCTAGGTCATGCCCATCTGCGATGGAGTGTGACGTGGCCGTCTGTAATCTGTCATCTGAAGCGGGTAAGCGAGGGAAAAATGGTCGGGAGGGGCCTTGTATTGTTAAGGTGATTTTTGGAAATGTGAAGACCCATGCATTAGTGGACACAGGGTGTGGTCAGACCTTAATTAGAGCATCTCTCTTGGGCGGTATGGTGTGGCAGCCACAAGGTCAGGTGGCGATCTCCTGTATCCATGGAGACACGGCAACATACCCCACAGTAAAAGCATATTTATCGGTCGGTCCGATGAAACGTTCCCTGGTAGTTGGGGTAGCGGAAAGGTTACCACATCCCATTATTCTGGGTCGGGACTGGCCCAACTATAAAGATTTATTGAAATTAAGGGCAGTCCCGGCCATACACGCAAATGTGGCAGAAAAAGTAGAAGGGGAAATGATTGGTAATGTTTTTCCCTTTCAAGCGGAAATGTTCTCTCCTCTGTTCTGGCCGAAAAAAACAAACAAAGAGAGAAGGCTGCGGAAATGGGAGGGAGCGTTAATGAGACAAGGCTGGGGGCTGGTGGGAGCCTGTTATAACGGTGAAAAACGTCAGTCGAAGGGGGTCGGAACGTAGTGTGACCGAGAGGGCGAGGTTACTGGGCCATCAAGGGCAGATGTTACTCCCGCCCCGCTCAATATACCGGACATGTGGCACTCGAATGTGAACCTAGTGTGGGAGCAGGACAATGACCCATCACTGGTGCACATTCGGGGACAGGTCCGGTCCATTGAAGGTAAGGATGTTGAAGGCGCTGGGGCACTAGTATTTCCACACTTCATTATCAAGGGGCAATTACTATATAGGGTAAACCTGGCCGCGGGCACAGGACATCCTGTAACACAATTATTGGTCCCCCCGTCTTGTCGGCTGGAGGTCATGAGGCTGGCGCATGATATCCCTTTTGCGGGGCACCTCGGAGTTGACAAGACAAGGGAACGGATATTGGCTTGATTCTTTTGGCCAGGTCTTTATAAGGAAGTGTCGAAATATGTAGCCACATGCCCAGACTGCCAGAGAGTAGCGCCGGGTCGAGTGCGCCCCGCCCCTTTGGTCCCACTGCCGATTATTTCCACCCCCTTTGAACGCATCGCAGTGGACATAGTCGGCCCTTTGCTACCTTCTGACTCGTGACTCGGGTATACGCATATATTAGTGGTGGTAGATTACGCAACGCGATACCCAGAGGCAGTTCCATTGAGGTCCACTAGTGCTGCTGCGATAGCCAAAGAACTAGTGCAGATTATGGCAAGAGTAGGGATCCCCAACGAGATATTGACTGATCATGGAACTAATTTCTTGTCAAATACGCTACAGCAGGTATATAAATTACTAAAAATACGTCCCATCAGAACGTTGGTTTATCATCCACAGACGGACGGTTTGGTGGAACGTTTTAATCAGACTGTAAAGGCGATGCTGAGACGATTTGTGAATCAAGAGCAAAAACATTGGGCATCAATTCTTCCCTACCTCCTTTTTGCAGTGAGAGAGGTGCCGCAGAGTTCGACAGGGTTCTCCCCCTTCGAGCTCTTGTACGGCCGACAGCCTCGCGGCATTCTCGATCTGTTGAGAGAGGGGTGGGAGGAGCACAAAGGCTCGTCCAAAAATGTAGTGCAGCATGTGCTCCTACTGAGAGATCGCCTAGATTTGGTCGGTCGTTTGGCCCAAGACAATCTCAGATCGGCTCAGCATCGACAACAGCAGCATTACAATCAAAATGCCTTAATCCGAACTTTTCGGCCTGGAGACAAGGTAATGCTGCTACTTCCCTCAGCGGAATCCAAACTATGTGCTAAATGGCAAGGGCCATATGAGCTGATTCGGGCTATAGGAAAGGTGAATTACGAAATTAAACAGCCCGATCGCCGTAACAAAAAAGAAATTTATCACATAAATTTATTAAAGCCCTGGCAGGCAAGAGAGGTGTTATTTATAGCCCCAGGCAATATAGAGGATGATTTAGGGCCCGAGCTAGAACCCTCTAGCACAAAGAACATTTCGATGGGGGAACAGTTACTTCCTGATCAGCAACGTGAACTACGTAGGTTAATTGAGGAATTTAGCGATGTTTTTTCTAACACGCCCGGTAGAACTAACCTCGCTGAATATGACATTATCTCTCCCCCAGGTGTCACAGTGCGAGAGAGACCTTACCGGATCCCGGAAAGTCGACGGAGTGGCGTTCGCAAAGAGGTATGGGACATGCTCGAACTTGGGGTGATTGAGCCTTCCAGGAGCGAGTGGTGCAGCCCAATTGTGATAGTGGCCAAAAAGGACAGCACCAACCGCTTCTGCGTTGATTTCCGCAAGGTAAACGCTATTGCCAAGTTTGATGCGTATCCCATGCCTCGGGTCGACGAACTCCTAGATAGACTGGGGACGGCGAGGTTCATCTCCACTCTGGATCTGACGAAGGGATATTGGCAGATCCCGATAACTCGTAGTTCTAGAGAGAAAACCGCATTTTCAACACCAGAGGGGCTGTTTCATTTTACAACCATGCCGTTTGGGTTACATGGTGCGCCTGCTGCCTTCCAGAGACTGATGGACCAGGTTTTACACCCACATCGTGAATATGCGGCAGCGTATATTGATGATGTGGTCATTTACAGCTCCACCTGGCGAGAGCATTTGGCTAGGATCACAGCCGTCCTTCAGTCTCTAAGGGCAGCCCGGCTGACAGCTAACTTGCGAAAATGTGCGTTTGCCAAAAGAGAAACACAATATTTGGGATTTGTAATGGGGAATGGCAGGGTGAAACCCGTTGTCTCCAAGGTCCAGGCCTTGGTAGACGCGGCAATCCCCAAAACCAAGGCTCAAGTGCGGTCGCTACTGGGGTTAGCCGGTTATTACCGCCGCTTTATCCCCGAGTATGCCACAGTGGTTAATCCCTTAGTTGACCTCACCAAAAAGAGCGCACCAAATTTAATTAAATGGTCAGAAGAATGTCAGGGGGCGTTTAATACTGTTAAGCAGAGACTTTGCCAGGCCCCTGCTCTCATCACGCCAGACTTCACTAAGAGATTCATCCTCCACACCGATGCTTCGGATGTCGGGTTGGGTGCAGTCCTGTCTCAAATGGTAGGCGGAGTAGAACATCCTGTTCTGTATATAAGTAAAAAAATGCTCCCTCGGGAGCGCAACTACTCCGTCGTCGAAAAAGAGTGTTTGGCCATTAAATGGGCTACTCACTCGTTAAGATACTACCTGTTGGGACACTCATTTGATCTTGTCACTGACCACGCCCCACTCAAGTGGTTAAGCACAATGAAGGACAGCAATGCCCGGATGACTCGGTGGTATCTGGCATTGCAGCCCTTCATGTACCATATTGTACACCGTGCAGGGAAAGACCACCAAAATGCGGATTATTTTTCCCGGGAGGGGGGAGTAATGGGAAAGGTAGGTTTAGTCGAGTGTTCCTTCGGCTCCACTCTGAGCGGTGGGATATGTGACAGAGATCGAATGAGTCTTAGTGTTAGATCTCCCTCTCGACCTGTGAGAGCACGGTATACGAGGAACAGAGTACCCTTAATGAAATGGCACGACAATTTATTCCGTAGGGTAGATGGAAGTCGGTCAGTTCGGAAGGGGGCGGAGCCATGGCACCCGAGCTCAGTGACCCAGACGGTAAGCGGCGTGGCATCCGAGGACTGGAGGAGCGGATGCGCTCGTTAACCTCGGGGTCATGGGCGAGGGTATAAATAGGGGGCATGGCTTGAGTGATCTGTTCCTTTGCAGATGGTTAAACCAAATAACCTAGAAGGAGCCCGTCTTGTTTGTGCTAAAAACCGTGAGTGATTGCTTGTCTGTGTATTTACACTGTTTGTCTTGTGTGTCGTTTCTCACAAAGATTACTGAGCACGATCCGGAGCTGCAGCCGCCGGCCAGCGAAAAACCCGGACTTCACCACGCACCTTTTGTTTGCACCTTTAGCACTTTAATCACGCACTGTCTTTGTGTTTGTGTTTAGTGTGGGTGTCTGGACGGGACTTTGGGGTTGCGGGTCAAACCCGTAGGATTTACAAATAGAAGTGATACACGCCGCTGTATCACTTCCAGCATTATTATTATTTGCAGGTTTTGCCTTAAGGCTCTGGACATTTATTAAATTAAATAAACACCCTTGCACCTGCACCAACGTTGTCTGTGTGATTCTTCTGCACTTTACTCACCTGCACATCATTACCACTTTGCCACACTAACCTACTTGACTTTTTTGAGGATGCAACATTGAAAATGGACAACTACAAAGCATACGACATGGTCTATTTAGATTTCCAGAAAGCTTTTGACAAAGTCCCGCATAAAAGATTAATTCTCAAACTGAACGCAGTAGGGATTCAAGGAAATGCATGCACATGGATTAGGGAGTGGTTAACATGTAGAAAACAGAAAGTACTGATTAGAGGAGAAACCTCGAAATGGAGTGAGGTAACCAGTGGTGTACCACAGGGATCAGTATTAGGTCCTCTGCTATTCCTAATCTACATTAATGATTTAGACTCTGATATAGTAAGCAAACTCGTTAAATTTGCAGACGACACAAAAATAGGAGGAGTGGCAGACACTGTTGAAGCAGCAAAGGTCATTCAAAATGATCTAGACAGCATTCAAAATTGGGCAGACACATAGCAAATGAAATTTAATAGAGAAAAGTGTAAAGTATTGCATGCGGGCAATGAAAATGTTCATTATAAATATCATATGGGAGATAGTGAAATTGAAGAAGGGAACTATGAAAAAGACCTAGGAGTTTATGTTGACTCAGAAATGTCTTCATCTAGACAATGTGGGGAAGCTATAAAAAAGGCTAACAAGATGCTTGGATATATTGTGAGAAGTGTTGAATTTAAATCAAGGGAAGTAATGTTAAAACTCTACAATGCATTAGTAAGACCTCACCTAGAATATTGCTGCTCTAGAAAGAGTGCAAAGAAGAGCAACCAGAATTACCCCGGGTTTAAAAGGCATGTCGTATGCAGACAGGCTAAAAGAATTGAATCTGTTCAGTCTTGAACAAAGAAGACTACGCGGCGATCTGATTCAAACATTCAAAATCCTAAAAGGTATAGACAATGTCAACCCGGGGGACTTCTTTGACTTGAAAAAAGAAAAAAGGACCAGGGGTCACAAATGGAGATTAGATAAAGGGGCATTCAGAACAGAAAATAGGAGGCACTTTTTTACACAGAGAATTGTGAGGGTCTGGAACCAACTCCCCAGTAATGTTGTTGAAGCTGACACCCTGGGATCCTTCAAGAAGCTACTTGATGAGATTCTGGGATCAATAAGCTACTAACAACCAAACGAGCAAGATGGGCTGAATGGCCTCCTCTCGTTTGTAAACTTTCTTATGTTCTTATGTTCTTATGGGGAGGTGTCAGGGACCATTTGGCGAGTCGCTGGGACCCCGCAAGGGGTCGCTGGGATCCCTGGGCATGCTGGGGAGGTGCCGGGATCATTTAGCGAGTCGGTGGGACCGAACGCAGGATTGCTGCTACCCCTGCGCGTGCTGGGGAGGTGCCAGGGATCATTTGGCGATCCGCTTGTACCCTGCACGAGGTCGCTGGGGCCCATGTGCTCGTTAGGGTGGTGTCAGGTAGCATTTGGCGAGCCGCTGGAACCAGCGCGGGGTCGCTGGGGAGGGGCCAGGGACCAATTGGCGAGCCGCTGGGTCCTCGCGGCAAAGTCGCTTAACTGTGCACGCGGGGGGGAGGTGCCAGGGACCTTTTGGGGAGCCACTGGGACTCTACGCCTGGTAGCTGGGGCCCGTGTGCGCGCTGGGGAGGTGCCAGGGACGATTTGGCGAGCCGCTGGGACACAGCGAGGGGTCACTGGGAACTGTGCGCGTGCTGGGGAGGTGCCAGGGATCATTTGGCGAGCCGCTGGGACCCTGCGCGGGGTAGTTGGGGCCCGTGCAAGCTGTGGAGGTGCCAGGGACTGTTTGGCGAGCAGCTGGGACACGACGCAAAGTCGCTGGGGCCCGAGCGCACACTGGGGAGGCGCCAGGGACCATTTGTCGAGCCACTGGGATCACGCGCAAGGTCGCTGGGCCCCGTGTGCATGCTGGGGAGGTGCCATGGATCATTTGGCGAGCCGCTGGGATCCTGCGCTGGTTCGCTGGGCCCTGTGCATGCTGGGGAGGTGTCAGGGACCATTTGGCGATCTGCTGGGACCCCGCGCAGGGTCTGTGGGGCCTGTGAGTGCGCTGGGGAGGGGCCAGGGACCATTTGCGAGGCGATGGACCCCACGTGTGGTTGCTGGGCCCTGTGCGCGCGCTGGGTAGGAGCGAGACGCTGGGTCCCGCACGGGATCGCTGTTTGTCCGTGTTTGTGCTGGTGAGGTGCCAGGAACCATTTGGTGAGCCGCTGGGACCCCGCGCGGGGCGTTGGGCCCTGTGCACGTGCTGGGGAGGGGCCAAGGACCATTTGACAAGCCGCTGGGTCCCCAGGCAAAGTCGCTGGGGTCCGTGCGCGTGCTTCGGAGCTTCCAGGGAATATTTGGTGAGCCCCTCAGACCGTGCGCAGTGTCTGTGTCTGCGTGGGATCACTGGGCCCCATGCGCACTTTGCGGAGGGACTTTGCGGAGGGACCAGGGACCATTTGCGAGCCTGTGCCCGCTTGTGCCTGTGCGCACGCTGGCGGAGAGACCATTTAGCGAGCCAATGGGACTCCGTGCGTGGTTGCTGGTTCCCGTGCTCGCGCTGAGGAGGAGCCAGGTACCATTTGGCGAGCCGCTGGGATCCCGCGCAAAGTTAATGGGGTCCGTGCGTGTGCTGGGGATGTGCTGGGGATTGCTGGGACCCCAGGCGAAGTCGCTGGGGTCTGTGCGTGTGCTTGGGAGCTTCCAGGGAATATTTGGTGAGCTACTCAGACGGCGCGCAGTGTCTGTGGGGCCCATGATTGTGCTGTGGAGGTGCCAGGGACCATTTGGCGAGCCGCTGGGATTACGCGTGGAATCGCTGGGCCCCGTGCGCATGCTGCTGAGGGGCAAGGGACCATCTGGCAAGTCCCTGGGACCCCGCGCGGAGTTGCTGGGGCCTGTGCGTGCGCCGGGGACGTGCCAGGGACCATTTGGCGAGCCGCTGGGACACCACACGATGTCATTGGGGGCGTCGTGCGCATGCTGGTGATGTGCCAGGGACGATTTGGCGAGCCGCTGGAATCCCGCGTATGGTCGCTGGGCCCCGTGCACGCGCTGGGGAGGTGCCAGGGACCATTTGCCGAGCCGCTGGGACCCCGTGCGGGGCGTTGGGCCCTGTGCGCGTGCTGGGGAGGGGCCAAGGACCATTTGGCAAGCCGCTGGGACCCCGCGCGAAGTCGCTGGGTCCCGTGCGTGTACTGGGGATGTGCCAGGGACTGTTTGCGAGCCACTGGAACACCACGCGAAGTCACTGGTGCCTGTGCGTGCGCTGGGGATGTGCGGGGGACCATTTGTCGAGCCGCTGGGATCACGCGCAAGGTCGCTGGTCCCCGTGCGTGCGCTGGGGAGGGACCAGGTACCGTTTGGTAAGCTGCTGTGACCCCGCGCGACGTCGCTGGGGCCCGTGCGCACGCTGTGGATGTGCCAGGTATCATTTGCGCGTCGCTTGGACCACGCGCGTGTTTGCTAGGCCCTGTGCACGCGCTGGGTAGGAGCCAGGGACCATTTGGCGAGCTGCTGGGACCCTACGCGGGGTCGCTTGGCCCCGTTCGCGTGCTGGGGAGGAGCCAGGGACCCTACGCAAGGTCGTTGGAGCCCCTGCGTTCGCTAAGGAAGTGTAAGGGACCATTTGGCGAGCCACTGGGACACCACGCGATGTCACTGGGGGCGTCGTGCGCATGCTGGTGATGTGCCAGGGACGATTTGGCGAGCCGCTGGGACCCAGCGCATGGTTGCTGGTGCCCATGAACGCACTGGGTATGCGCAAGGGATTATTTGGCGAACTACTGGGATCCTGCGCGAGGTAACTGAAGTCTGTGAGCTCGCTGGGGAGATGCGAGGGACCATTTGGTGAGCCGCTGGGACCCCGCGCAGGGTCTGTGGGGCCTGTGAGTGCGCTGGGGAGGGGCCAGGGACCATTTGCGAGGCGATGGACCCCGCGTGTGGTTGCTGGGCCCTGTGCGCGCGCTGGGTAGGAGCGAGACGCTGGGTCCCGCACGGGTTCGCTGTTTGTCCGTGCTTGTGCTGGTGAGGTGCCAGGAACCATTTGGTGAGCCGCTGGGACCCTATGTGAAGTCACTGGGTCCAGTGCGTGCACTGGGGAGGTACCAGGGACCATTGGGTGAGCCACTCTGACTCCGCGCAGGGTAACTGGGCCCCGTGCGTGCGCTGGGGAGTCGGCAATGACGATTTAGCGAGCAGCTGGACCCCGGCAGGGGTCGCTAGTGTCCGTGCGCGCTGGGGAGGTGCCAGGGATCGTTTGGCGAGCCGCTTGGACCCCACGCAGGGTTGCTGGGTCCAGTGCGTGCACTGGAGAGGTACCAGGGACCATTGGATGAGCCGCTTTGACTCCGCGCAGGGTAACTGGGCCCCGTGCGTGCGTTGGGGAGTCGGCAATGACCGTTTAGCGAGCCGCTGGACCCCGGCTGGGGTCGCTAGTGTCCATGCGCGCACTTGAGAGAAGCCAGGGATCGTTTGGCGAGCCGCTGGGACCCCACATGGGGTCGCTGGTGCTCATGCGAGTGCTGGGGAGGGGACAGGGACCATTTGGCGAGCCTCTGGGACCCCACGCGGGGTTGCTGGTGCTCATACGAGTGATGGGGAGGGGCCAGGGACAATTTGGCGAGCCGTTGGGTCCCCAGGCGAAGTTGCTGGGGTCTGTGCGCGTGCTTGGGAGCTTCCAGGAAATATTTGGTGAGCCCCTCAGACGGCGCGCAGTGTCTGTGGGGCCCATGATTGTGCTGTGGAGGTGCCAGGGACCATTTGGCGAGCCGCTGGGACCATGCGTGGGATCGCTGGGCCCCGTGCGCACTTTGCAGAGGGACTTTGCGGAGGGACCAGGGACCATTTGCGAGCCTCTGTGACCCAGCGTGGTGTCGCTGGTGCCCGTGCGCACGCTGGGGGATGGCAAGGGACCATTTAGTGAGCCGATGGGACTCCGTGCGGGGTCGCTGGTCCCCGTGCTCGCTCTGGGGAGGAGCCAGGTGCCATCTGGCGAGCCGCTGGGACACCGAGCGTGGTTGCTGGTTCCCGTGCTCGCCCTGAGGAGGAGCCAGGTACCATTTGGCGAGCCGCTGGGACCCCGTGCAATGTCGCTGGGGCCTGTGCGCGCGCTGGGGACGTTCCAGGGACCATTTGGCGAGCCGCTGGGACCCCACGTGTGGTCGCTGGGTCCAGTGCTTGTCCTGGGGAGGCACCAGGGACCATTTGGCGAGCCGCTGGGACTTCGTGCGGGGTCGCTGGGTCCCGTGCATGCGCTGAGTAGTCGCCAAGGACGGTTTAGCGAGCCGCTGGACCCCGGCTGGGGTTGCTAGTGGACGTATGCGCGCTGGGGAGGTGCCATTGACTGTTTAGCGCCCCGGTGGGACCCCGGGCACGGTCGCTGGTGCCCGTGTGCGTGGTGGGGATGTCCCAGTGACCATTTGCCGAGCTGCTGGGACCACACGCGGGGTCGCTGGTGCTCATGCGAGTGCTGGGGCCCGTGCGCGCGCTGGGGATGTGCCGGGGATTGTTTGGTGAGCTGCTGGGACCTCAGGCGAAGTCACAGGGGTCTGTGCGCGTGCTTGGGGGCTTCCAGGGAATATTTGGTGAGCCAATCAGATGGCGCGCAGTGTCTGTGGGGCCCATTATTGTGCTGTGGAGGTGCCAGGGACCATTTAGTGAGCTGCTAGGACCCCGCGCAGGGTTGCTGGGGCCTGTGCGCGTGCCGGGGACGTGCCAGGGACCAATTGGCGAGCCACTGGGACCCCACGAAGGTCGCTGGGCCCCGTGCGTGCGCTGGGGAGTCGCCAAGGACGGTTTAACGACCCACTGGGACCTGTCGCAAAGCCGCTGGGGACCGTGCGCTCGCTGGAGAGGTGCCAGGGACCATTTGGCGAGCCGCTGAGACCCCGCGCAGGGTCTGTGGGGCCCGTGCTCGCGCTGGGGATGTGCCAGCTACCATTTGGCGATCCGCTTGTAACCTGCGCGAGGTCGCTGGGGCCCATGTGGTCGCTAGGGTGGTGCCAGGTAGCATTTGGCGAGCCGCTGGAACCAGTGTGGGGTCGCTGGGGAGGGGCCAGGGACCAATTGGCGAGCCGCTGGGTCCTCGCGGCGAAGTCGCTTACCTGTGCACGCGGGGGGGAGGTGCCAGGGACCTTTTGGGGAGCCACTGGGACTCTACGCCTGGTAGCTGGGGCCCGTGTGTGCGTTGGGGAGGTGCCAGGGACGATTTGGCGAGCCGCTGGGACACAGCGCAGGGTCACTGGGAACTGTGCGTGTACTGGGGAAGTTCCAGGGACCATTTGGAAAGCCTCTGGGACCCCGCGCAAAGTCACTGGGTCAGTGTGCGCTAGGGAGGGGCCAGGCACCATTTGGCAACCCGCTGGGACGCCGCGCGAAGTCGGTGGGGCCCGTGCGCGCTCTGGGGAGGTGTTAGGGACCATTTGACGAGCAGCTGGAACCCGCTGCGGGGTCACTGGGGCTCGTGCGCGTGCTGGTGAAGTGCCAGGGACCATTTGAGGAGCAGCTTGTACGCCGTGCAGGGTCGGTGGGCAGCGTGCTTGTGCTTGGGACGTGCCAGGGACCATTTGGCGAGGCGCTAGGATCCCACTCGCGGTCGCTGGGCTCCGTGCGCCCGCTGGGTAGGGGCCAGGGACCATTTGGCAAGCCGCTGGGACCCCGCGCAGGGTCGTTGGGCCTAGTGCGCGCGCTGGGGAGGGGCCAGGGACCATTTGGCAAACTGCTGGTAAACCGTGCAAACTCACTGGGCCCAGTGAGCGTGCTGGGGAGGTGCCAGGGAGCATTTGGCGAGCAGCTGGGACCCAGCGCAGGGTTGCTGGTGCCCGTGTTAGCGCTGAGGAGGCACCAGGGACCATTTGGCGAGCCGCTGGTACCCCGCGCGGGGTTGCTGGGCCACATGCGCGCTAGGGAGGTGCCAGGGACCATTTGGTGAGTCGCTGGGACTCTAAGTCTGGTAGCTTGGCCCTGTGTGCGCACTGGGGAGTTGGCAGGAAGTATTTGGCGAGCCGCTTGGCCCCCGTGCTGGGTCTCTGGGCCCTGTTTCCATGCTGGGGAGGTACCAGGGACCATATGGCGAGTCGCTGGAACCCTGCGCGAAGTCGCTGGGCCCCGTGCGTGCGCTGGGGATGTGCCAGGGGCCAATTGGCGAGCCTCTGGTACCCTGCACAAGGTCGTTGTGACCCGTTCAGACGCTGGAGAGGTGCCAGGGTCCATTTGGCGAGCCCCTGGGACCCTGCGCGAGGTCGCTGTGCCACGTGCGCATGCTGGGGAGGTGCCAGGGATCATTTGGCAAGCCGCTGGGACCTTGCTCGAAGTCGAAGGGGCCTGTGCAGGTGCACTGGGGAGGCACCAGGGACCGTTTGGCGAGCCGCTGGGACCCCAAGTGAAGTCGCTGGGTTCCGTGTGCATGCTGGGGAGGTGCCACGGAACATTTGGAGAGCCGCTCATACCCAGCGCGAAGTCGCTGGGGCCCGTACGTGCGCTGGGGATGTGCCAGGGATCATTTGCGAGTGGCTGGGACCATGCACGAATTCGCTGGGAACCGTGCGCGTGCTGGGGAGGGGTCAGGGACCATTTGGCGAGCCGATGGGACCCCGTACGAAGTCGCTGGGGTCGGTGCACATGCTGGGGATGGGCCAGGGATCATTTGAAGAGCCGCTGGGACCACGCACGGGGTCGATGGGGCGTGTGCACGTGCTGGTGAGATGCCAGGGACCATTTGCCGTGCCTCTGGGATCCTGTGTGAGGACGTTGGTGTTCGTGCGATCGCTGGGGAGGTGCCAGGGACCATTTTGCGAACTGCTGGGACCCCACGTGGGGTCGCTGGGGACCGTACGTGCGCTGGGGAGGTGCCAGGGAACATTTGGAGAGCCGCTCGGACCCAGCACAGGGTTGCTGGTGCCCGTGCTAGCTCTGGGGAGGGGCGTAGGACTATTTAGCGAGCCGCTGGGACCCTGTGCAAGGTCGTTGGGGCCTATGCGGGTGCTTGTGAGGTGCCAGGAACCATGTGGCGAGCTGCTGGGACCCCGTGAGAGGTCGCTAGTGCCCGTGCATGCGCTGTGGAGGTAAAAGGGATCATTTAGCAAGTCTCTGGGACCGAACGCGGGATCGCTGCTACCCGTGCGCGTGCTAGGGAAGTGCCAGGGACCATTTGGCAAGCCGCTGGGACCCCGCTCGAAGTCGCCGGGGCTCGTATGTGCGCTGGGGATGGGCCAGGGATTGGAAGAGCCGCTGGGACCCCGCACAAAGTCGTTGGGCACCGTGCGCACACTGGGGAGGAACCAGGGACCAGGGACAATTTGGTGAACCGCTGGTACCCTGCGCGAGGTAGCTGGGGACCATGCGCTCGCTGGAGACGTGCCAGGGAACATTTGGAGAGCCGCTCGGACAACGTGCTGGGTCGCTGGGCCCGTGCGCGCTGGGGATGTGCCAGGGACCATTTGTCGAGCAGCTGGAATGAAACGCGAAGTCGCTGGGGCCCGTGCGCGTGTTGGGGAGGTGCCAGGGACCATTTGGCGAGCCGCTCTGACCCCGCGCCGGGTCGCTGGGTCCCATGTACACATGGGGGAGGGCCCAGGGACGGTTTGGCGAGACACTGGACCCCACCTGGCGTCTCTAGTGTCCGTGTGCGCGCTGGGGAGGTGCCAGGGACCATTTGGTGAGCCGCTGGTTCTCCGCTTGGGGTCAATGGGCCCCGTGCACATTGGCTCGTGCGCGTGCTGGAGATGTGCCTGGTCCATTTGTGAGCCGCTGTGACAACGTGCGTGGTTGCTGGGCCTTGTACGCTCGCTGGGTAGGAGCCAGGTATCATTTGGCGAGCCACTGGGACCCTGTGCGAAGTCGCTGGGGCCCGTGTGAGCGTTGTGGATGTGCCAGTGACCATTTGCTGATCTTCTGGGACCTTGCACTAGGTCGCTGGCGCCCGTGCGATCTCTGTGGAGGTGCCAGGGACCGTTTGGCGACCCGCTGGAACCGTGCGCCAAGTGGCTGGGGCCCGTGCGTGCACTGGGGAGGTGCCAGGGACCATTTGGCAAACCGCTAGGACCCCGCGCGGGGTCGCTGGGCATTGTGCGCGCTGGGGAGGTGCTAGGGACCATTCGGCAAGCCGCTGGGACCCTGCATGGGGTTGCCGGGCCACATGCCCGCGCTGGGGAGGAGCCAGGTACAATTTGTCGAGTCGTTGTGCCCCGTGCGGGCTCTGGAGCTGGGCCACGGATCATTTGGCGGGTCGCTGGGATCCCGCGAGGGGTCGTTGGGCCCCGTGCACGCGCTGGGGATGTGCCAGGGACCAATTGGCGAGTCGCTGGGATCCAGCGTGTGGTAGTTGGGCACTGTGCGCGCGCTGGATAGGAGGTGCCAGGGACCATTTGGCGAGCCGCTGGGACCCCGCGCGGGTTCGCTGGGCACTGTGCGCATGCTTGGGAGGTGCCAGGGACAATTCTGAGAGCCGCTGGGACCCAGCATATGGGGTCACTGTGCCACATGACCGCGCTGTGGAGGAGCCAGGTACCATTTGGTGAGCCGCTGGGACCCCACGCGATCTCATTGGGGCCCGTGCGCGTGCTGTGGAGGAGCCAGGTACCATTTGGTGAGCCGCTGGTACCCCACGCAATCTCGTTGGGGCCCGTGCGCGTGCTGGGGATGTGCCAGGTACCATTTGGCGAGCTCCTGGAACCCGGCGCAGAGTCGTTGGGCCCCGTGCGCGTGCAGGAGATGTGCCAGGGACCATTTGGCGAGCCTCTGGGACCTTGCACGAGGTCGCTGGGACCCTGCGTGGGGTCGCTGGGCCCCGTGCGCACGCTGGGGAGGGGGCAGAGACCTTTTGGGGAGCCGCTGGGACCACATCTGGTAGCTGGGGCCTTTGTGTGCGCTGGGGAGGTGAAAGCGACCATTTGGCGAGCTGCTGGGACCCCGCGAGTGGTCCCTGGGCTATGTGCGCGCGCTGGGGAGGTGCCAGGGACCATTTTGCGAGCTGCTGGGACCTCACGCAAAGTCACTGGGGCCCATGCGCCAGCTGGGGATGTTCCAGGTACCATTTGGCGAGCGTCTGGGACCCTGCGAGAGGTCATTGGGGCCTGTGCGATCGCTGGGGAGTGCCAGGGAATATTTCGCGAGTCGCTGGGAACCCGCGTGGGGTTGCTGGGCCCCGTGCGCACTTTTCGGAGGTGCCAGAAACCATTTGGCGAGCCGCTGGAACCCCACGCGAAGTCGCTCGGCCCCGTGCGCGCTCTGGGAAGGAGCCAGGTACCATTTGGCGAGTCGCTAGGACCTTGCATGAGGTCGCTGTGGTCCGTGCTATCGATTGGGAGGTGCCAGGGAGCATTTGGCGAGCCTCTGGAACCCCGTGCAAAGTCGTTGGGGCCCGTCCGTGCGCTGGGGATGTGCCAGGGGAGTGCCAGGGAATATTTCGCGAGTCGCTGGGAACCCGCGTGGGGTTGCTGGACCCCGTGCGCACTTTTCGGAGGTGCCAGGAACCATTTGGCGAGCCGCTGGAACCTTGGATGAGGTCGCTGAGGCTCGTGCTATCGATGGGGAGGTGCCAGGGAGCATTTGGCAAGCCACTGGAACCCCGTGCAATGTCGTTGGGGCCTGTCCGTGCGCTGGGGATGTGCCAGGGACCATTTGGCGAGCCTCTGGTACCCTGCGTGAGGTCGCTGGGCCCCGTGTGAGAGCTGGGGAGGGGCCAGTTACCATTTGGCAAGCCGCTGGGACCCCCGCGCGGGTGTGTTGGGCCCTGTGCGCGCGCTGGGGATTTTCCCGGGACAGTATGGGGGGCCGCTGGGACCCCGCACGAAGTCGCTGGGGCCCGTGCGCGCGCTGGAGATGTGCCAGGGACCATTTGTGAGCCGCTGGGACAACGTGCGTGGTTGCTGGGCCTTGTACGCTCACTGGGTAGGAGCCAGGTACCATTTGGCATGCCGCTGGGAACCTGCGTGAAGTCGCTGGGGCCTGTGTGAGCGTTGGGGGTGTGCCAGTGACCATTTGCCGATCTTCTGGGACCTTGCACAAGGTCGCTGGGGCCCGTGCGATCACTGGAGATGTGCCAGGGACCGTTTGGCGAGCCGCTGGGACCCCGCGCTGGGTCACTGGGGCCTGTGCGCGAGTAGGGGAAGTACCAGGGACCATTTGGCCAGGCTCTGGGACCTTGCACGAGGTCGCTGGCGCCCGTGCGATCGCTGTGGAGGTGCCAGGGACCGTTTGGCGACCCGCTGGAACCGCGTGCCAAGTGGCTGGGGCCCGTGCGTGCACTGGGGAGGTGCCAGGGACCATTTGGCAAACCGCTAGGACCCCGCGCGGGGTTGCTGGGCATTGTGCGCGCTGGGGAGGTGCTAGGGACCATTCGGCGAGCCGTTGGGCCCCGTGCGCTCTCTGGGGCCGGGCCACGGACCATTTGGCGGGTCGCTGGGATCCCACGAGGGGTCGTTGTGCCCCGTGCACGCACTTGGGATGTGCCAGGGACCATTTGCCAGCTGCTGGAACCCCATGCAAAGTCGCTGTCGCCCGTGCACGTGCTGGGGAGGTGCCAGGGACCATTTGGCGAGCCGCTGGAACCCCATGCAAAGTCGCTGTCATCCGTGCGCGTGCTGGGGAGGTGCCAAGGACCATTTGGGTAGCCGCTGGGACCCTGCGTGACGTTGTTGGGGCCCGTGCTTCTAGGGATGTGTCAGGGACCATTTGGTGAGCCGCTGGGACCCCGCACGGGGTCGCTGGGGCCCGTGCGCGTGCTGGTGATGTGACAGGGACCATTTGATGAGCAGCTGGGACCCCGTGCAGTGTCGCTGGGGCCCGAGCGAGCACTGGGGAGGCGCCAGGGAGCATTTGGCGAGCCGCTTGGACCCCGCCTTTGGTCGCTGGGCCCATTGCGTGCTCTGGGGATGTACCAGGGACCATTTGGTGAACCTCTGGGACCCTTCGCGGGGTCGCTGGGCACTGTGCGCATCCTTGGGTGGTGCCAGGGACCATTCGGCGAGCCGCGGGGACTCGGCATGGGGTCGCTGTGCCACCTGCCCGTGCTGGGGAGGAGCCAGGTACCATTTGGCGAGCCTTTGCGACCGGGCACGAAGTCGTTGGGGCCTGTGCGTGTGCTGGGGATGTGCCGGGGACCATTTGGCGAGTCTCTGGGCCCCGTGAGCGCACTGGGGAGGTGTCAGGGACCATTTGGTGAGCCGCTGGAACCCCGCACGGGGTCGCTGCGCCCCATGCGCGCTAGGGAAGGGCAAGGGACCATTTGGCGAAACACTGGAAAACCCGCGCCAAGTGGCTGGGGCCTGTGCGTGCACTGGGGAGGTGCCAGGGACTATTTGGCAAACCGCTAGGACCCCGTGCGGGGTCGCTGGGCATTGTGCGTGCTGGAGAGGTGCTAGGGACCATTCAGCGAGCCGATGGGACCCTGTTTTGGGTCGCTGGGCCACATGCCCCTCGCTGGGGAGGTGCCAGGGACCAATTGGCGAGTCGCTGGGACCCAGCGTGTGGTCGTTGAGCCCAGTGCGTGCTGGGGATGTGCCAGGGACCATTTGTGAGCTGCTGAGTCCCCGCGCGTGGATGCTGGGCACTGTGCGTGCGCTGGATAGGAGCCAGGTACCATTTGGCGAGCGGCTGGGACCCCGCGCGAAGTCGCTGGCGGCCGTGCGCGCGCTGGGGTGGTGCCAGGTACCATTTGGCGAGTTGCTGGGACCCCGCGCGGGGTTACTGGGCACCGTGCGCGCGTTGAGGAGGTGCCAGGGACCATTCGGTGAGCCGCTGGGACCCCGCACGGGATCGTTGGCCAACATGCACAAGCTGGGGAGGTACCAGGGACAATTTCGCAAGCCTCTGGGACCCTGCCCAAAGTCTCTGGGGCCCGTGCGATTGCTGGGGAGGTGCCAGGGAGCATTTGGCGAGCCGCTGGGACCCCGCGCGGGTTCGCTGGGCACTGTGCGCATGCTTGGGAGGTGCCAGGGACAATTCTGAGAGCCGCTGGGACCCGGCATATGGGGTCACTGTGCCACATGACCGCGCTGTGGAGGAGCCAGGTACCATTTGGTGAGCCGCTGGGACCCCACGCGATCTCGTTGGGGCCTGTGCGCGTGCTGGGGATGTGTTAGGGACCATTTGGTGAGCCTCTGGGACCCTGCGCGAGGTCTCTGGGCCCAGTGAGCGTGCTGGTGAGGAGCCAGGTACCATTTGGCGAGCTGCTGGAACCCCGCGCAGAGTCGTTGGGCCCCGTGCGCCAGCTGGGGATGTTCCAGGGACCATTTGGCGAGCGTCTGGGACCCTGCGAGAGGTCATTGGGGCCTGTGCGATCGCTGGGGAGTGCCAGGGAATATTTCGAGAGTCGCTGGGAACCCGCGTGGAGTTGCTGGGCCCCGTGTGCACTTTTCAGAGGTGCCAGAAACCATTTGGTGAGCCGCTGGAACCCCACGCGAAGTCGCTCGGCCCCGTGCGCGCTCTGGGAAGGAGCCAGGTACCATTTGGCGAGTCGCTGGGACCTTGCACGAGGTCGCTGGGGTCCGTGCTATCGATGGGGAGGTGCCAGGGAGCATTTGGCGAGCCTCTGGAACCCCGTGCAAAGTCGTTGGGGCCCGTCTGTGCGCTGGGGATGTGCCGGCGGAGTGCCAGGGAATATTTCGCGAGTCGCGGGGAACCCGCGTGGGCTTGCTGGGCCCCGTGCGCACTTTTCGGAGGTGCCAGGAACCATTTGGCGAGCCACTGGAACCTTGGATGAGGTCGCTGGGAAATTCTTCCCTGTGATTTACAATACCTTCATGTGTTTTGCCATACCTCTCTGTGCTTTGCAATGTATCTCTGTGGATTACAATGCCTCCTTGTGCTTTACCATACCTGTCTGTACTTTGCAATGTATGCCTGTGCCTTACAATGCTTCCCTGTCCTTTATCATACCTATCTGTGCATTACAATGCTTCCCTGTGTTTTCCCATACCTCTCTGTGATTTACAATGCATCAATGTGTTTTTCCATATCTGCCAGTGCTATAACAATACCTATCTGTGCATTACAATGCTTCTCTGTGCTTTACCAGACCTCTCTGTGCTTAACAATGCTTCCCTATGCTTTACCAGACCTCTCTGTGCTTAACAATGCTTCCCTATGCTTTACCAGACCTCTCTGTGCTATAAAATTGTAAAATTCTTCCGTGTGATTTACAATACCTTCATGTGTTTTGCCATGCCTCTCTGAGCTTTGCAATCTATCTCTGTGGATTACAATGCCTCCTTGTGCATTACCATACCTGTCTGTTCTTTGCAATGTATGTCTTTGCTTTAGAATGCTTCTTTGTGCTTTACCATACCTCTCTGTGATTTAAAATACTTCCCACTGCTATAAGAATACTTATCTGTGCGTTACAATGGTTCCCTGTGCTTTACCATACATCTCAGTGATTTACAATACTTCCCTATGCTTTACCAGACCTCTCTGTGCTTAACAATGCTTCCCTATGCTTTACCAGACCTCTTCATGCTATAAAATGCTTCCCTGAGCTTTATCATACATGTCTTTGCTTTAGAATGCTTCTTTATGCTTTACCATACCTCTCTATGATTTAAAATACTTCAAACTGGTATAACAATACCTATCTGTGCATTACAATGGTTCCCTGTGCTTTACCATACATCTCAGTGATTTACAATACTTCCAAAATGCTTTACCAGACCTCTCTGTGCTTAACAATGCTTATCTATGCTTTACCATACCTCTCTGTGATGTAAAATTCTTCCCTGTGATTTACAATACCTTCATGTGTTTTACCATGCCTCTATGTGCTGGGACCCCATGCGAAGTTGCTGGGGCCCGTGCGCGCGCTGGGGAGGTGCCAGGGACCATTTCGCGAGCCGCTGGTGTCCGTGCGATTGCTGGGGAGGTGCCAGGGACTGTTTGGCGAGCCACTGGAACCCTGCGCGAAGTCGCTGGGCACTGTGCGTGCACTTGGGAGGTGCCAGAGACCATTCGGCGAGTCGCTGGGACCCGGCATGGTGTCGCTGTGCCACACTCCTGCGCTGGGGAGGAGCCAGGTATCCTTTGGCGAGCCGCTGGGAACCCGCGCGAAGTCGCTGGGGCCCATGCGCGCGCTGGGGAGGTGCCAGGGACCATTTCGCAAGCCTCTGGGTTCCCCAGTGGGGTTGCTGGGCCCAGTGCGTGCTCTGGGGAGGTACCAGGGACCATTTGGCTAGCCACTGAGACCACGCGGTAAGTCGTTGGGGCCCGTGCGCACGCTGGGGATGTGCCAGGGACAATTTGACGAGCATCTGCGACCCTGCGCGAGGTCGCTGGGGTCCGTGCAATCGCTGGGGAGGTGTCAGGGACCATTTGGCGTGCCGCTGGAACCACACGCGAAGTCGCTGGGGCCCGTGTGCGTGTTGGGGAGTGTGACAAGCAGGCTCTAGTGGTTACGTCAGACCAGAAAGGAGTACACAGACAGACTGTGGATGAAATGGTAAATGCGCTTGCTTGTGCTGTTTTATTGTAAAATAAAAGGTTTGAACAAAACAAAACACAGGACACGGCACTTGAGGCCAAAATAAATAGACAAACAAAACAGACTAACACTTAACAAACGGTGGATGCACAGACAGACAAACACGGTGAGTTTAAACAGTTGTTATTATTATTCTTTTTATTCTCGTTTTTTTTACCTCCTTTTTTTCTCCACTCACCGAACACACAACCCTGAGTGAGTGAAACGTGCACCTATATATACTGTTGTGCCAGGATTCAATTATTAATTAATTATTTACTTGAATCCCAGCACGTGAATTAATTAGTGCAACCTCGTGCTCACATATTAAATACTTTAAATGCACGTGAAGTGATGTGCCATCTTCGTGCCTAAATACAATTATACATTTAAAATAACTCGTGCTGGAGGTGGCAGGTAATATTTGGCGTGCCGCTCAGATGGCGCACGCGGTCACTGGGCCCCGTGCGCGCGCTGGGGAGGTGAGAGGGATCATTTAGTGAGCCACTGGGACCCTGCCCTGGGTCGCTGGGGCCCATGCGTACGCTGGGTACGTGCTAGGGACATTTTGCCGAGCCGCTGGGACCCCACATGCGGTCGCTGGCCCCAGTGCGCTCGCTGGGAATGTACTAGGGATAATTTGACGAGCTGCTTGGACCCCGCGTGGGGTCGCTAATGTCCGTGCGCAAGGAAGCTGCCAGGGAATGTTTGGCGAGCCGCTGGGACCCTGCGTGACGTCGCTGGGCCCCTGCGCTCGTTGGGGAGGTGCCAGCGACCGTTTGGCGAGTCGCTGGGACCCCATGAGAAGTCGCTGGTGCCCATGCTCACTCTGGGGAAGTGCGAGGAATCATTTGGCAAGCCGCTGGGACCCCGCGCTGTGTCGCTGGGGCCCATGCGTGCGCTGGGGAGAAGCCATGGACATTTTGGCGAGCTGCTTGGAACCTGCGCGGTCGCTGGGGTATGTGCGTGCGCTGGGGAGGTGCCAGTGACCATTTGGCGAGGCACTTGGACCCTGTACGGGGTCGCTGGATACTGTGCGTCCGCTGGTTAGGTGCCAGGGACCATTTGGTGAGTCGATGGGACCACACACGGGGACGCTGGGCCCCTTGCGCACTGGGGAGGTGCCAGGGACCCTTCAGCGAGCCGCTGGGACCACACACGAAGTCGCTGGGGCCCGTGCTCGTGCTGGGGAGGTGCAAGGGACCATTTGACGAGCCTCAGACCCCGCACATGGTCGCTGGTGCCCGTGCGTGCTTGGGAGGTGCCAGAGAACATTTGGCGAGCCGCTGGGACCCCACGCTGGGTCGCTGGGGTCTGTGCGCGCGCTGGGGAGGTGCCAGTGACATTTTGGCGAGCCGGTGGTACCCCATGCTGGGTCGCTGGAGCCTCTGCACATGCTGGGGAGGTGCCAGGGACCCTTTGGCGAGCAGCTGGTTCCCCGTGCTGGGTCTCTGGCGCCCGTTTTGTGAGCCGCTGGGACCCTGCGCAAGGTCGCTTGGGCCACGGTGGTCATTGGGGAGATGCCAGGGACCGTTTGGCGTGCCACTGGGAGCCTGCGCGAGGTTGCAGGGGCCCCTACGCTCGCTGGGGAGGTGCCAGGGAGCGTTTAGCGAGCCGCTGGGACCACACGCGAAGTCGCTGGGGCCCGTGCTCGTGCTGGGGATGTGCCAGGGACCATTTGGCGAGCCGCTCAGACCCCGCACATGGTCGCTGGTGCCCGGGCACGCTTGGGAGGTGCCAGAGAACATTTGGCAAGCCGCTGGGACCCCGCGGGGTGTTGTTGGGCCCCGTGCATGTGCTAGGAGGGGCCAGAGACCATTTTGCAAGCCATTTGGACCCCGCTTGGGGTCGCTAGTGTCTGTGCGCTCCCTGGGGAGTAGCCAGGGACCGTTTGGCTAGCCGCTCGGACCCTGTGCGGGGTTGCTGGGCCCAGTGCGCGTGCTGTGGAGGTGCAAGGGACCGTTTGGCGAGTTGCTGGGACTCTGCGCGGGGTCGGTGGGCCCCGTGCCTGTGCTGCGGAGGTGGCAGGTAATATTTGGCGAGCCGCTCGGACGGTGGATGCCGTCACTGGGCCCTGTGCGCGCGCTGGAGAGGTGCCATGAACCATTTGGCGAGCCGCTTGGACCCAGCGTAGGGTCGCTAGTGTCCGAGCGTGATCCGGGAAGCAGCCAGGGACCGTTTGGTGAGCCACTGGGACACTGCACGAGGTTGCTGGGGCCCCTGCACTCACTGCGGAGGGGCCAGGGACCATTTGGCGAGTCGCTTGGACCCTGCGTGGGGTCGCTGGGCCCTGTGCACCCACTGGGAGGTTCCAGGGACCGTGTGGTGAGCCGCTGGGATCCTGCGCGGTGTCGCTGGGGCCCGTGCTCGTGCTGGGGAGCTGCCAGGGACCATTTGGCGAACCGCTCAGACCCCGCACGCATTCGCTGGTGCACGTGCGCGCGCTTGGGAGGTGCCAGGGATATTTTGGCGAGCCACTGGGACCCCAAGTGGGGTCGCTGGGGCTTGTGCGTTCGCTGGGGAGGTGCAAGGGACCATTTGGCGAGCCGCTTGGACATTGCGCGAGGTCGATGGAGACCGTGCGTTCGCTGGGGATGTGCCAGGGACCCTTTGGTGAGCTGCTTGGACCCCGCACGCGGTCGCTGGTGCCCGTGCGTGTGCTTGGGAGGTGCCAGGGACCATTTGGCGAGCTGCTGGGACCCTGCGCAAAGTCGCTGGGGTCCGTGCGCGCGCTGGGGAGGTGCCAGGGACCATTTGGCGAGCCTCTGAGACACTACTCGGGGTCGCTGGGCCCCGTGCGCGCGCAGGGGAGGGGCCAGGGACCATTTGGAGAGTCGCTCTTACCCCGCGTGGGATCGCTGGGCCCCGAGCGCATGCTGGGAGTGGCCTGGGAGCATTTGGTGAGCTGCTGGGACCCCGCGCGAAGTCACTTGGTCCCGTGCACGCGCTGGGGATGTGCCAGGGACCATTTGCGAGCCGCTGGGACCCCGCGCGGGGTCGCTGGTGTACGTGTGCTTGCTGGAAAGCTGCCAGGGACCGTTTGGCGCGCCGCTGGGACCCTGCACGAAATCGCTGGGGTCCATGCTCGTGCTGGGGATGTGCCAGGGACCATTTGCGAGCCGCTGGGACCCCACGTGCGGTCGCTAGCCCCATTTTGCGCGCTGGGGAGGTGCCAGGGACCATTTGGCGAACCGCTGTGACCCGGGCGGGGACGTTGGGCCCTGTGCGCGTGCTGGGGAGATGCAAGGCACCATTTGGCAAGCCGCTTGGACCCTGCGCGGGGTCGCTGGGCTCTGTTCGCGCCCTGGGGAGGTTGCCAGAGACCATTTGGATAGCCGCTGGGACCCCGCGTGGGGTCGCTAGTGTCCGTGCACGTGCTGGGGAGCTGCCAGGCACCGTTTTGCGAGGCGCTGGGACCCTGCGCGAGGTCGCTGGGGCTCCTTCGCTCGCTGGGGAGGTGCTAAGGTCCGCTTAGCGAGCTGCTGGGACCCGCACACAAAGTCGCTGGGGCCCGTGCACGCGCTGGGGAGGTGCCAGGGACCATTTGGCGAACCGCTGTGACCCGGGCGGGGACGTTGGGCCCTGTGCGCGTGCTGGGGAGATGCAAGGCACCATTTGGCAAGCCGCTTGGACCCTGCGCGGGGTCGCTGGGCTCTGTTCGCGCCCTGGGGAGGTGCCAGAGACCATTTGGATAGCCGCTGGGACCCCGCGTGGGGTCGCTAGTGTCCGTGCGCGTGCTGGGGAGCTGCCAGGCACCGTTTTGCGATGCGCTGGGACCCTGCGCGAGGTCGCTGGGGCTCCTTCGCTCGCTGGGGAGGTGCTAAGGTCCGCTTAGCGAGCTGCTGGGACCCGCACACAAAGTCGCTGGGGCCCGTGCACGCGCTGGAGAGATGCCAGGGACCTTTTGGAGAGCCGCTGGAACCCCGCGTGGGGGCGCTGGGCCCTTTGCGCACGCTGGGTAGATGCCAGGGACCGTTTGACGTGCCGCTTGGACCCTACGCGAGGTCGCTGGGAATCTGTGCTCGTTGGGGAGACATTGCGCTAGGTCGCTGGAGACTGTGTGTTCACTGGGGAGGTGCCAGGGACCCTTTGGCGAGCAGCTTGGACCATGCACGAGGTCGCTGGGGCCCGTGGTCGCGCCGGGGAGGTGCCAGGGACCATTTGGCGAGCCGCTGGGACCCCGCGTGCGGTCGCTGGCCCCAGTGTGCACACTGCGGAGGTGCCAGGGATATTTTGGTGAGCCGCTTGGAACCTGCGCGGTCGCTGGGGCCTGTGCGCACAATTGGAAGGTGACAGGGACCATTTGGTGAGCAGCTTGAACCCTGCGCAAGGTCACTGTAGACCGTGCGTTTGTTGAGGAGGTGCCAGGGACCGTTTAACGAGCCGGTGGGACCCTGCGTGAGGTCGCTTGGGCCCTGCGTTCGCTGGGGATGTGCCAGGGACCACTTCGCGAGCCGCTGGGACCCTGCGTGGGGTCGCTGGGACCAGTGCGTGTGCTGAGGCCTATGCTGGTGAGGTCCCAGGGTCCATTTGACGAGCAGCTGGCCCATACTAAAAAAATATATATTTTAAATATATTTTTGTAAATATATTATTCATATAAAACTCTTTGGGAATGATAAAATATATGGAAAAATATATGTATTATGTATGTAACGTTATATAAAATATATTTAACATATTACAAAATTGGCCCGTTTTCATCATATTGAAAATATATTTACAATGTATTTGCTTAAACATATTTTAAATATATTTAAAATTTATTTTTTGTAACAATATATCAATTATACTGGATACACTTTTAAATATATTAATGTGAATACATTTATTTCCAACATATTTTACATTGTATTTTGAATATAATTTAGAAACATAAAATGTATAAATGTCAATATGTTGATTTACAAAATACATTTATAGCATATTATAAATATATTTAAGCAACATGTCATGTTTAAGAAAATATATTATTAATACATTTCAGGTTTAAAAAATATATAATTCCATATATTAAAAATATATATATTTTCAGTATGGAGGGACCTTGCACGAAGTCGCTGGCGCCCATGCGCATGATGGTGAGGTGCCAGGTACCATTTGGCGAGCTGCTGGGACCCCGCACGAGGTCGCTGGGGCCCGTGCGCGCACTGGGGAGGTTCCAGGTACCATTTAGCTAGCCGCTGGGACCCACCGCGAGGTTGCTGGGCCCCGTGCAAGCGCATGGGTTGTGCCAGGGACCATTTGGCGAGCCGCTGGTACCACGTGCGTGTTCGCTGGGGCCCGAACGTGAACTAGGGAGGCACCTGCGAACATTTGGCGAGCCGCTGGGACCCCGTGCGAGGTCGCTGGGCCCCGTGCACGCGCATGGGAGGTGCCAGGGACGATTTGGCGGGCCGCTGGGACCCCGTGCGGGGTCGCTGGGGCCCGAGCGTGAAATAGTGAGGCGCCTGCGACCATTTGGCGAGCCGCTGGGACCCCGTGCGAGGTCGCTGGGCCCCGCGCGCGCGCATAGGAGGTGCCAGGGAACATTTGGCGAGCCGCTGGGATCCTGAGCGGTGTCGCTGGGGTCCGTGCGCATGCTGGTGAGGTGCCAGTGACAATTTGATGAGCAGCTGGGACCCCGTGCGGGGTCGATGGTGCACGAGCGTGCACTGGGGAGGGGCCAGGGACCATTTGGCGAGCCGCTGGGACCCTGCGTGAGGTCGCTGGGCCCAGTGCGCGCTAGGGAGGTGCCAGGGACCATTTGGCGAGTCGCTGGGACCCTGCGTGAGGTCGCTGGGCCCAGTGCGCGCTAGGGAGGTGCCAGGGACCATTTGGCGAGTCTCTGGAACCCCGCACAGGGTCGCTGGGCCCTGTGCACGTGCTGGGGAGGGGCCAGGGACCATTTGGCGAGTCGCTGGGTCCATGCGTGCGCTCTGGGGAGGTGCCAGGGAGCATATGGCGAGCCGCTGGGATCCTGCGCGGTGTCGCTTGGGCCCGTGCACGGGCTGGGGATGTGCCACGGACCATTTGCAAACCGCTGGGAACCCGGGCAAAGTCACTGGGGCCCATGCGCGTGCTGGGGAGGGGCCAGGGACCATTTGGGAGTACGCTAGGACCCCGCGGGAAGTCGCTGAAGCCCGTGCACTCGCTGGGGATATGCCATGGACCATTTGCGAGCTGCTGGGACCTTGCGCGAAGTCGCTGGAGCCCGTATGTTCGCTGTGGATGTGCCAGGGGCCGTTTGTAAGCTGCTAGGACCCCGTGCATGGTGACTGGGGCCCTTGCGATCCCTGGGGACATGCCAGGGACCGTTTGGCGAGCCGCTGGAACCCCACGCGAAGTCGCTGGGGCCCGTGCGCGTGCTGGGGAGGGGCCAGGTACCATTTGGGAAGCCTCTGGGACACCGCGGGAAGTCGCTGGGACCCGTGCGTTCCCTGTGGATGTGCCAGGTACCATTTGCAAGCCGCTAGGACCCCGCGCGTGGTTACTAGGGCCCATGTATGCACTGGGGATGTGCCAGGGACCATATGGCAAGCCTCTGGGACCCTGCGCTAGGCCGTGCGATCCCTGGGGACGTGCCAGGGGACGTGCCAGGGATCATTTGGCTAGCCGCTGGGGCCCCGCACGAAATCGCTTGGGCCCGTGTGTGTGCTGGAGAGGTGCCAGGGATCATTTGGCAAGCCGCTGGGGCCCCGCACGAAGTCGCTGGGGCCCGTGCGCATGCTGGGGAGGGGCCAGGGACCATTTGGGAAACTGCTGGGACCCCGCTGGAAGTCGCCGGGACCCGTGCGCGCACTGGGGAGGTGCCAGGGACCGCTAGGTGAGCCGCTGGGGCGCGTGCGATCGCTGGGGATGTGCCGGGGGCCATTTGGCGAGCCACTAGGAGACCCGTGCCCGCGCTAGAGACGAGCCAGGTACCATTTGGAGACCTGCTGGGACCCCGCACGGGGTTGCC
Organism: Acipenser ruthenus; assembly: GCF_902713425.1. NCBI lineage: Eukaryota > Metazoa > Chordata > Actinopteri > Acipenseriformes > Acipenseridae > Acipenser > Acipenser ruthenus. Next base: position 1,990,094 of record NC_081246.1, read on the forward strand.
GGGGTCCGTGCGCATGCTGGTGAGGTGCCAGGGTCTGTTTGGCAAGCCGCTGGGACCCCGTACGGGGTCGCTGGTGCAAGTACGCGTGCTGGGGAGGTGCAAGGGATATTTTGGCGGGTCGCTGGGAATCTGCAAGAGGTCGCTGGGGCCCCTGCGCTCGTTAGGGAGGTGCCAGGGACCATTTGGCGAGCCGCTGGGCCCCGTGCGTGCGCTGGGGAGGCGCCAGGGACGGTTTGGCGAGCTGTTGGGACCCCGCGTTGGGTCACTGGTGCACGTACGCGCTGGGGATGTGCCAGGGCAAGTTTGGAAAGGCGCTTCGACCATGCGCGAAGTAGCTGGGGCCCGTGTGCGCGCTTGGGTGGTGCCAGTGACCTTTAGGCAAGCCGCTGGGACCCCGTGCACTGCCGCTGGACCCCATGCGCTTGCTAGGGAGGGGCAAGGGAGTATTTGGCGAGTCGCTCGGACCCCGCACATGGTCGGTGGTGCCTGTGCGCACACTGGGGAGGTGCCAGGGACCTGTTGGCGAGCCGCTGGGACTCCACGCAGGGTCGTTGGGCCCCTTGCGTGCTAGGTAGGTGCCAGTGACTATTTGGCGAGCCACTGGGACCCCGCGAGGGGTCGCTGGGCCCAGTGTGTGTGCTGGGGAGGTGCCAGGGACGGTTTGTTGGGCAGTTGGAACCCCGCATGTGGTTGCCGGTGCACGTGCACATGCTGCGTTGGTGCCAGGGACCGTTTGGCGAGCCGCTGGGACCTCGTTACGGGGTCGCTGGGGCCCGTGCGCGTGCTTGTGAGTTGCCAGGGACCAGTTGGCGAGCCGCTGGGACCCCGCGCGAAGTCGCTGATGCCCGTACACGTGATGGGGAGGTGCCATTGACCATTTGGCGAGCCACTCGGACCCGGCACGCAGTCGCTGGTGTCCGTGCACGCGCTGGTGAGGTGCCAGGGACCGGTTGCCGATCCGGTGAGACCCCGCGCTGGTGGATGTGCGCGTGCTGGGGAGGTGCCAGGGACCGTTTGGCGGGCCGCTAAGACACAACGCAAAGTCATTGGGGCCTGTACGTTCGCTGGTTTGGCGGGACTCTAAGACACCGCACGGTTTCTCTGGGGCCAGTGTGCACGCTGGGGTAGGTGCCAGGGACCATTTGGCGAGCTGCTCGGACCCCGCGCAGGGTCTCTGGGGCCCCTGAGCGCGTTGCGGAGGTGCCAGGGACCATTAGGCAAGCCGCTGGGTTCCCGTGCGCATGCTGGGCCCTGTGCGCGTACTGGGGAGTGGCCAAGGACCATTTGGCAAGCCGCTGGGACACAACGCGAAGTCACTGGGGCCCGTGCATTCGCTGGGGAGGTGCCAGGGACCATTTGACGAGCAGCTGGGGCCCCGCACGGGGTTGTTGGGCCCGGTGCGTGTGCTGGGGAGGGGCCAGTGACTATTTGGCGAGCCGCTGGGACCCCGCGCGGGTTCACTGGGCCCAGTACCCGTTCTGGGGATGTACCAAGGACCGTTTGGAGAGCCGCTGGGACCCCGCGCCATGTCGCTGGGGCCCGTTCGCGTGCTGGGGAGGTGACAGGGACCAATTGGCGAGCTGCTGGGACCCCGCGTGGGGTCGCAGGGTCCCGTGCGCGCACTGGGGAGGTGCCAGGGACCATTTGGTGTGCCGCTGGGACCTCACGCGGGGACACTGGGGTTTGTGCGCACTGGGGAGGTGCCAGTGACCATTTGTCGAGCCGCTGGGACCCCGCGCGGGTTTGCTGGGCCCAGTGCCCATGCTGGGGATGTGCCAAGGACCATTTGGAGAGCCGCTGGGACCCCGTGCCATGTCTCTGGGGCCCGTTCGCATGCTGGAGCAGTGCCAGGGACAAATTGGTGACCTGCTGGGACCCCGTGTGGGGTTGCGTGGTCCCGTGCACGCGCTGGGGAGGTGCCAGGGACCATTTTACGTGCCGCTGGGACCTCACGCGGGGACACTGGGGCATGTGCGCGCTGGGGAGGTGCCAGGGACCGTTTGGCATGCCGCTGGGACCCCGCGTGAAGTCGCTGGTGTCCGGGCGCGCGCTGGGTAGGTGCCAGGGACCATTTGGAGAGCCAATCGAACCCCGCGCGGGGACTCTGGGGCCCGTGCGTGTGCAGGGGAGGTGCCAGGGACCATTTGGCGAGCCGCTTGGACATTGCACGAGGTCGCTGGAGAGTGTGTGTAAGCTGGGGAGGTGTCTGGGACCGTTTGTAGTGCCGTTAAGACCCTGCGCGGGATCGCTGGTGCTTGTGTGCGTGCAGGGGAAGTGTCAGGGAGTATTTGGCGAGCCACTCTGACCCCGCACGCGTTCGGTGGTGCCCGTGCGCGCACTGGGGAGGTGCCAGGGACCATTTAGCAAGCCCCTCAGACCCTGCGCGGGGTCGTCCTGCCCCGTGTGCGTGCTGGGGAGGTGCCAAGGACCGGTTTGCGAGCCAGTTGGACCCCACTCACGTTTGCTGGGCCCCGTGCTCGCACAAGGGAGATGCCAGGGACCGATTGGCGAGCGGCTGAGACCCTGCGTGCTGTCGTTTGGCCCCATGTGCGTGCTGGGGAGGTGCCAGGAACCGTTTAGCGAGCCGCTCAGTCCCAGCACGCAGTCGCTGGTGTCCGTGCGTGCGCTGGGGAGGTGCCAAGGAACCGTTGGCGAGCCGGTTCGACCCCGTGCAAAGTCGCTCGTGCCCGTGCGCGTGCTGGGGAGGTGCCAGGGACCATTTGCGAGCCGCTGGGATCCCGCGCGGGGTCGCTGGGCCCAGTGTGCGTGCTGGGGAGGTGCCAGGGTCCGTTTGGCGAGCCGCTGGGACCCCGTACCCAATGCAGGGTCTCTGGGGCCAGTGCGTCTGCTGGGGAGGTGCCGCTGGGACCCTGTGCGAGGTCGCTGGAGACCGAGCGTTCGCATGGGTGGTGCCAGGGACAGTTTCGCGAGGTGCTAAGGCCCTACGCAGGGTCTCTGGGGCCCGTGCGCGTGCTGGGGAGGTGCCAGGGAGTATTTGGCGAGCCGATCGGACCCCGCCTGCGGTCAGTGGTGCCCGTGCTCGCGCTGGGGAGGTGCCAGAGACCAGTTGGCGAGCCGGTTCAACCCCGTGCGAAGTCGCTGATGCCCGTGCGCGTGCTGGGGAGGTGCCAGGGACCATTTGGCGAGCCGCTGGGACCCCACGCTGGGTCGCTGGGCCCCATACGTGCACTAGGGAGGTGACAAGAAACAAATGGTGAGCCGCTGGGACCCCGCATGAAGTCGCTGGCGCCCGTGCGCGTGCTGGGGAGTTGCAGGGATCATTTGCGAGCTGCTGGGACCACACACGTATTCACTGGGGCTTGTGCGCGTGCTGGGGAGGTCCCAGGGACCATTTGGCGAGCCGCTGGGACACTGCGCGAGGTTGCTGGAGACCGAGCGTTCGCTGGGGTGGTGCTAGGGACCGTTTAGAGAGCCGCCAGGACCCAATGCAGGGTCTCTGGGGCCAATGCGTCTGCTGGGGAGGTGCCGCTGGGACCCTGCGCGAGGTCGCTGGAGACCGAGCGTTCGCATGGGTGGTGCCAGGGACAGTTTCGCGAGGTGCTAAGGCCCTACGCAGGGTCTCTGGGGCCCGTGCGCGTGCTGGGGAGGTGCCAGGGAGTATTTGGCGAGCCGATCGGACCCCGCCTGCGGTCAGTGGTGCCCGTGCTCGCGCCGGGGAGGTGCCAGAGACCAGTTGGCGAGCCGCTCGGACCCGGCACGCAGTCGATGGTGTCCGTGCACGCGCTGGGGAGGTGCCAAGGACCGTTTGCCGATCTGGTGGGACTCCGCACGAAGTCGCTGGTGCCCGTGCGTGTGCTGGGGAGGTGCCAGGGAGCATTTGCGAGCCGCTGGGACCCTGGGCGGGGTCACTGGGCCCAGTGCACGCGCTAGGGAGGGGCCAGGGACCATTTGGCCAGCCGCTGGGACCCCGCACGAAGTCACTGGGGCCCGTGCGTGCGCTAGGGATGTGCCAGGGCAAATCGGCGAGCCTCTGGATCCCCGCGCGGGGTTGCTGGGCCCAGTGCTCGTGCTGGGGATGTGCCAGGGACCGTATGGCGAGCCGCTGAAATCACGCATGGGGTCGCTGGTGCGCGTGCTGGGGATGTGCAAGGGAGTGTTTGCCAAGACGTTGGGACCTAGCGCGGGGTCTTTGAAGCCCGTGCGCACGCTGGGGATGTGCCAGGGACCATTTGGCGAGCCGCTGGGACCCCGCACGTAGTCGTTGGGGCACGTGCGTGCACTTGGGATGTGCCTGGGAACATTTGTGTGCCGCTGGGACCCAGCGCGGGGTCGCTGGCCCGGTGGGCGTGCTGGGGAGGTACCAGGGATCGTTTGGCGAGCAGCTGACACACCGCGCGTGGTCGCTGGGGCCCGTGATCGTGCTGGGGAGGTGCCAGGGACCATTTCTCGAGCTGCTTTGACCACGGACTCTGTCTCTGGTGCCTGTGCGCGGGCTGGGGAGGTGCCAGGGACCATTTGGCGAGCCTCTGAGTCCCCGCGCGGGGTCACTGGGCCCTGTGCGCGTGCTGGGGATGTGCCAGGGACCGTTTGGCGAGCCGCTGAAATCACGCATGGGGTCGCTGGTGTCCGTGCGCGTGCTGGGGATGTGCCAAGGACCGTTTGGCTTGCCGCTGGAACCCCACGCGGGGTCGATGGGCCCGGTAGGCGTGCAGCGGAGGTACCAGGGACCGTTTGGCAAGCCACTGGGACCCCGCACGCGGTCGCTGGGGCCCGTGATCGTGCTGGGGAGGTGCCAGGGACCATTTCTCGAGCTGCTTTGAACACGGACTCGGTCTCTAGTGCCTGTGCGCGGGCTGGGGAGGTGCTAGCGACCATTTGGCTAGCCTCTGGGACCCCGCGTGTGGTCGCTGGTCCCAGTGCGAGCGCTGGAGATGTGCTAGGGAGCATTTGGTGAGCCGCTGGGACCCCGCGGGCGGTCGCTGGACCCAGTGCGCGTGCTGGGGAGGTACCAGGGACCATTTGGCGAGACGCTGCGATCCCAAGCGTAGTCGCTGGGCCCAGTGCGTGCACTGGAGAGTGGCCAGGGACCATTTGGCGAGCCGCTGGAACCCTGTGCGATGTCGATGGGCCTGGTGGGAGTGCTGCAGAGGTGCCAAGTACCGTGTGGCGAGCCGCTGGGACCCCGCATGCGGTCGCTAGTGCCCGTGTGCGTGCTGGGGAGATGCCAGGGACAGTTTGGCGAGCCGCTGGTTCCCTGCTCGAGGTCACTGGGGCATGTGCACGTGCTGGGGAGGTGCCAGTGACCATTTGGCGAGCTGCTTGAACCCTGCACGAGGTCGCTGGGCCCCGTGTGCGCTAGGGAGGTGCTAGCGACCATTTGGCTAGCCGCTGGTACCCCACGTGTGGTCGCTGGGCCCAGTGCGCGCGCTGGAGATGTGCCAGGGAACATTTGGCGAGCCGCTGGAACCCCGTGCGATGTCGATGGGCCTGGTGGGAGTGCTGCGGAGGTGCCAAGTACCGTGTGGCATGCCGCTGGGACCCCGTGCGAGGTCGCTAGGGCCTGTGCGCGTGCTGGGGAGGTGCAAGGGAGTGTTTGCCAAGACGTTGGGACCTAGCGCGGGGTCGCTGGGCCCGGTAGGCGTGCAGCGGAGGTACCAGGGATCGTTTGGCGAGCAGCTGACACACCGCGCGGGGACGCTGGGGCCCATGCCCGTGTTGGGGAGGTGCCAGGGACTATTTCTCGAGCTGCTTTGACCCCGGACTCGGTCTCTGGTGCCCGTGCGCGGGCTGGGGAGGTGCCAGGGACCATTTGGCGAGCCTCTGGGTCCCCGCGCGGGGTCACTGGGCCCTGTGTGCGTGCTGGGGATGTGCCAGGGACCGTTTGGCGAGCCGCTGAAATCCCGCGTGTGGTCGCTGGGCCCAGTGCGCGCGCTGGAGATGTGCCAGTTTGCCTTTGGTGAGCCGCTGGGACCCCGCACGCGGTCGCTGGTGCCCGTGTGCATGCTGTGATGGTGCCAGGGACCGTTTCGCGAGCTGCTGAAATCCCGCATGGGGTCGTTGGGGCCCGTGCTCATGCAGGGGATGTGCCAGGGACCATTTGGCGAGCCTCTGGGTCCCCGCGCGGGGTCACTGGGCCTTATGCGCGTGGTGGGGCGGTGCCAGAGACTGTATGGTGTGCCGCTGGGTCCCCGCGCGGGGTTGCTGGGCCCAGTGCTCGTGCTGGGGATGTGCCAGGGACCGTATGGCGAGCCGCTGAAATCCCGCATGGGGTCGCTGGTGCCCGTGCGCGTGCTGGGGATGTGCCAGGGACAGTTTGGCTTGCCGCTGGAACCCCACGCGGGGTCGAATGGGCCCGGTGGGCGTGCAGCAGAGGTACCAGGGACCGTTTGGCGAGCCTCTGGGTCCCCGCGCGGGGTCACTGGGCCTTATGCGCGTGGTGGGGCGGTGCCAGAGACTGTATGGTGTGCCGCTGGGTCCCCGCGCGGGGTTGCTGGGCCCAGTGCTCGTGCTGGGGAGGTGCCAGTGACCATTTGGCGAGCTGCTTGGACCCTGCACAAGGTTGCTGGGCCCAGTGCGTGCTAGGGAGGTGCTAGCGACCATTTGGCTAGCCGCTGGGACCCCGTGTGTGGTCGCTGGGCCCAGTGCACTCTCTGGAGATGTGTCAGTTTGCATTTGGTGAGCCGCTGGGACCCCGCGGGTGGTCGCTGGACCCAGTGCGCGTGCTGGGGAGGTACCAGGGACCATTTGGCGAGACGCTGGGATCCCGAGCGTAGTCGCTGGGCCCAGTGCGTGCGCTGGAGAGTGGCCGGGGATTTCTCGAGCTGCTTTGACCCCGCACTCGGTCTCTGGTGCCCGTGCGTGGGCTGGGGAGGTGCCAGGGACCATTTGGCGAGCCTCTGGGTCCTGCGCGGGTTTGCTGGGCTCAGTGCTCGTGCTGGGGATGTGCCAGGGACCGTATGGCGAGCCGCTGAAATCCCGCATGGGGTCGCTGGTGCCCGTGCGCGTGCTGGGGATGTGCCAGGGACAGTTTGGCTTGCCGCTGGAACCCCACGCGGGGTCGATGGGCCCAGTGGGCGTGCAGCAGAGGTACCAGGGACCGTTTGGCGAGCCTCTGGGTCCCCGCGCGGGGTCACTGGGCCTTATGCGCGTGGTGGGGAGGTGCCAGAGACTGTATGGTGTGCCGCTGGGTCCCCGCGCGGGGTTGCTGGGCCCAGTGCTCGTGCTGGGGAGTTGCCAGTGACCATTTGGCGAGCTGCTTGGACCCTGCACAAGGTTGCTGGGCCCAGTGCGTGCTAGGGAGGTGCTAGCGACCATTTGGCTAGCCGCTGGGACCCCGTGTGTGGTCGCTGGGCCCAGTGCACTCTCTGGAGATGTGTCAGTTTGCATTTGGTGAGCCGCTGGGACCCCGCGGGTGGTCGCTGGACCCAGTGCGCGTGCTGGGGAGGTACCAGGGACCATTTGGCGAGACGCTGGGATCCCGAGCGTAGTCGCTGGGCCCAGTGCGTGCGCTGGAGAGTGGCCGGGGATTTCTCGAGCTGCTTTGACCCCACACTCGGTCTCTGGTGCCCGTGCGTGGGCTGGGGAGGTGCCAGGGACCATTTGGCGAGCCTCTGGGTCCCGCGCGGGTTTGCTGGGCCCAGTGCTCGTGCTGGGGATGTGCCAGGGACCGTATGGCGAGCCGCTGAAATCCCGCATGGGGACGCTGGTGCCCGTGCGCGTGCTGGGGATGTGCCAGGGACAGTTTGGCTTGCCGCTGGAACCCCACGCGGGGTCGATGGGCCCAGTGGGCGTGCAGCAGTGGTACCAGGGACCGTTTGGCTAGCCGCTGGGACCCCGCGTGTGGTCGCTGGGCCCAGTGCGCGCGCTGGAGATGTGCCAGGGAGCATTTGGTGAGCCGCTGGGACCCCGCGGGCGGTCGCTGGTGCCCGTGTGCGTGCTGGGGAGGTGCCAGGGACCGTTTCGCGAGCTGCTGAAATCCCGCATGGGGTCGCTGGGGCCTGTTCTCATGCTGGGGATGTGCCAGGGACCATTTGCGAGCCGCTGGCACCCTGGGCAGGGTCACTGGGCCCAGTGCACGCGCTGGGGAGGGGCCAGGGACCATTTGGCCAGCCGCTGGGACCCCGCACGAAGTCACTGGGGCCCGTGCGTGCGCTAGGGATGTGCCTGGGCAAATCGGCGAGCCTCTGGATCCCCGCGCGGGGTTGCTGGGCCCAGTGCTCGTGCTGGGGATGTGCCAGGGACCGTATGGCGAGCCGCTGAAATCCCGCATGGGGTCGCTGGTGCCCGTGCGCGTGCTTGGGATGTGCCAGAGACCATTTGGCTTGCCGCTGGAACACCACGTGGGGTCGATGGGCCCGGTGGGCGTGCAGCAGAGGTACCAGGGACCGTTTGGCAAGCCGCTGGGACCCCGCACGCGGTCGCTAGTGCCCGTGTGCGTGCTGGGGAGGTGCCAGGGACAGTTTGGCGAGCCGCTGGTACCCTGCTCGGGGTCACTGGGGCATGTGTACGCGCTGGGGAGGTGCCAGTGACCATTTGGCGAGCTGCTTGGACCCTGCACGAGGTCGCTGGGCCCCGTGTGCGCTAGGGAGGTGCTAGTGACCATTTGGCTAGCCGCTGGGACCCCGCGTGTGGTCGCTGGGCCCAGTGCGCGCGCTGGAGATGTGCCAGTTTGCATTTGGTGTGCCGCTGGGACCCCGCGGGTGGTCGCTGGACCCAGTGCGTGTGCTTGGAAGATACCAGGGACCATTTGGCGAGACGCTGGGATCCCAAGCGTAGTCGCTGGGCCCAGTGCGTGCGCTGGAGAGTGGCCAGGGACCATTTGGCGAGCCGCTGGGACCCCGCGCGAAGCCGCTAGGGCCCATGCGCGCGCTGGGGATGTGCAAGGGACCGTTTGGCGAGCCGCTGGAACCCCGTGCGATGTCGATGGGCCTGGTGGGAGTGCTGCGGAGGTGCCAAGTACCGTCTGGCGTGCCGCTGGGACCCCGTGCGAGGTCGCTGGGGTCTGTGCGCGTGCTGGGGAGGTGTAAGGGAGTGTTTGCCAAGACATTGGGACCTAGCGCGTAGTCGTTGGGGCACGTGCGTGCGCTTGGGATGTGCCTGGGAACATTTGTGTGCCGCTGGGACCCAGCGCGGGGTCGCTGGCCCGGTGGGCGTGCTGGGGAGGTACCAGGGATCGTTTGGCGAGCAGCTGACACACCGCGCGTGGTCGCTGGGGCCCGTGATCGTGCTGGGGAGGTGCCAGGGACCATTTCTCGAGCTGCTTTGACCACGGACTCGGTCTCTGGTGCCTGTGCGCGGGCTGGGGAGGTGCCAGGGACCATTTGGCGAGCCTCTGGGTCCCCGCGCGGGGTCACTGGGCCCTGTGCGCGTGCTGGGGATGTGCCAGGGACCGTTTGGCGAGCCACTGAAATCACGCATGGGGTCGCTGGTGTCCGTGCGCGTGCTGGGGATGTGCCAAGGACCGTTTGGCTTGCCGCTGGAACCCCACGCGGGGTCGATGGGCCCGGTAGGCGTGCAGCGGAGGTACGAGGGACCGTTTGGCAAGCCACTGGGACCCCGCACGCGGTCGCTGGGGCCCGTGATCGTGCTGGGGAGGTGCCAGGGACCATTTCTCGAGCTGCTTTGACCACGGACTCGGTCTCTGGTGCCTGTGCGCGGGCTGGGGAGGTGCTAGCGACCATTTGGCTAGCCGCTGGGACCCCGCGTGTGGTCGCTGGACCCAGTGCGAGCGCTGGAGATGTACCAGGGAGCATTTGGTGAGCCGCTGGGACCCCGCGGGCGGTCGCTGGACACAGTGCGCGTGCTGGGGAGGTACCAGGGACCATTTTGCGAGACGCTGGGCCCAGTGCGTGCACTGGAGAGTGGCCAGGGACCATTTGGCGAGCCGCTGGGACCCCGCGCGAAGCCGCTAGGGCCCATGTGCGCGCTGGGGATGTGCAAGGGACCGTTTGGCGAGCCGCTGGAACCCCGTGCGATGTCGATGGGCCTGGTGGGAGAGCTTCGGAGGTGCCAAGTACCGTGTGGCGTGCCGCTGGGACCCCGTGCGGGGTCGCTGGGCCCGGTGGGCGTGCTGGGGAGGTGCCAGGGACCATTTCTCGAGCTGCTTTGACCCCGGACTCGGTCTCTGCTGCCCGTGCGCGGGCTGGGGAGGTGCCAGGGACCATTTGGCGAGCCTGTGGGTCCCCGCGCGGGGTCACTGGGCCCTGTGTGCGTGCTGGGGATGTGCCAGGGACCGTTTGGCAAGCCGCTGAAATCCCGCGTGTGGTCGCTGGGCCCAGTGCGCGCGCTGGAGATGTGCCAGTTTGCTTTGGTGAGCCGCTGGGACCCCGCACACGGTCGCTGGTGCCCGTGTGCATGCTGGGGATGTGCCAGGGACCATTTCGCGAGCTGCTGAAATCCCGCATGGGGTCACTGGGCCCAGTGCACGCGCTGGGGAGGGGCCAGGGACCATTTGGCCAGCCGCTGGGACCCCGCACGAAGTCACTGGGGCCCAGTGCTCGTGTTGGGGATGTGCCAGGGACCGTATGGCGAGCCGCTGAAATCCCGCGGGTGGTCGCTGGACCCAGTGCGTGTGCTGGGAAGGTACCAGGGACCATTTGGCGAGACGCTGGGATCCCGAGCGTAGTCGCTGGGCCCAGTGCGTGCGCTGGAGACTGGCCAGGTACCATTTGGCGAGCCGCTGGGACCCCGCGCGAAGCCGCTAGGGCCCATGTGCGCGCTGGGGATGTGCAAGGGACCGTTTGGCGAGCCGCTGGAACCCCGTGCGATGTCGATGGGCCTGGTGGGAGAGCTGCGGAGGTGCCAAGTACCGTGTGGCGTGCCGCTGGGACCCCGTGCGAGGTCGCTAGGGCCTGTGCGCGTGCTGGGGAGGTGCAAGGGAGTGTTTGCCAAGACGTTGGGACCTAGCGCGGGGTCTTTGAAGCCCGTGCCCGCGCTGGGGATGTGCCAGGGACCATTTGGCGAGCCGCTCGGACCCCGCGCGTAGTCGTTGGGGCACGTGCATGCGCTTGGGATGTGCCAGGGAACATTTGCGTGCCTCTGGGACCCAGCGCGGGGTCGCTGGGCCCGATGGGCGTGCTGGAGAGGTACCAGGGATCGTTTGGCGAGCAGCTGACACACCGCGCGGGGTCGCTGGGGCCCGTGATCGTGCTGGGGAGGTGCCAGGGACCATTTCTCGAGCTGCTTTGACCACGGACTCGGTCTCTGGTGCCTGTGCGCGGGCTGGGGAGGTGCCAGGGACCATTTGGCGAGCCTCTGGGTCCCCGCGCGGGGTCACTGGGCCCTGTGCGCGTGCTGGGGATGTGCCAGGGACCGTTTGGCGAGCCGCTGAAATCACGCATGGGGTCGCTGGTGTCCGTGCGCGTGCTGGGGATGTGCCAAGGACCGTTTGGCTTGCCGCTGGAACCCCACGCGGGGTCGATGGGCCCGGTAGGCGTGCAGCGGAGGTACCAGGGACCGTTTGGCAAGCCACTGGGACCCCGCACGCGGTCGCTGGGGCCCGTGATCGTGCTGGGGAGGTGCCAGGGACCATTTCTCGAGCTGCTTTGACCACGGACTCGGTCTCTGGTGCCTGTGCGCGGGCTGGGGAGGTGCTAGCGACCATTTGGCTAGCCGCTGGGACCCCGCGTGTGGTCGCTGGGCCCAGTGCGCGTGCTGGGGAGGTACCAGGGACCATTTGGCGAGACGCTGGGATCCCAAGCGTAGTCGCTGGGCCCAGTGCGTGCACTGGAGAGTGGCCAGGGACCGTTTGGCGAGCCGCTGAAATCACGCATGGGGTCGCTGGTGTCCGTGCGCGTGCTGGGGATGTGCCAAGGACCGTTTGGCGATCCGCTTGAACCCCGTGCGATGTCGATGGGCCTGGTGGGAGTGCTGCGGAGGTGCCAAGTACCGTGTGGCGAGCCGCTGGGACCCCGTGCGAGGTCGCTGGTGCCCGTGCGCATGCTGGGGATGTGCCAGGGACCGTTTGGCTTGCCGCTGGAACCCCACGCGGGGTCGATGGGCCCGGTGGGCGTGCAGCAGAGGTACCAGGGACCGTTTGGCAAGCCGCTGGGACCCCGCATGCGGTTGTTAGTGCCCGTGTGCGTGCTGGGGAGGTGCCAGGGACAGTTTGGCGAGCCGCTGGTGCCCTGCGCGGGGTCACTGGGGCCTGTGCACACGCTGGGGAGGTGCCAGTGACCATTTGGCGAGCTGCTTGAACCCTGCACGAGGTCACTGGGCCCCGTGTGCGCTAGGGAGGTGCTAGCGACCATTTGGCTAGCCGCTGGGACCCCGCGTGTGGTCGCTGGACCCAGTGCGCGCGCTGGAGATGTGCCAGGGAGCATTTGGTGAGCCGCTGGGACCCCGCGGGCGGTAGCTGGACCCAGTGCGCGTGCTTGGGAGGTACCAGGGACCATTTGGCGAGACGCTGGGTCCCCGCGCGGGGTCACTGGGCCCTGTGCGCGTGCTGGGGATGTGCCAGGGACCGTTTGGCGAGCCGCTGAAATCACGCATGGGGTCGCTGGTGTCCGTGCGCGTGCTGGGGATGTGCCAAGGACCGATTGGCTTGCCGGTGGAGCCCCACGCGGGGTCGATGGGCCCGGTAGGCGTGCAGCGGAGGTACCAGGGACCGTTTGGCAAGCCACTGGGACCCTGCACGCGGTCGCTGGGGCCCGTGATCGTGCTGGGGAGGTGCCAGGGACCATTTCTCGAGCTGCTTTGACCACGGACTCGGTCTCTGGTGCCTGTGCGCGGGCTGGGGAGGTGCTAGCGACCATTTGGCTAGCCGCTGGGACCCCGCGTGTAGTCGCTGGTCCCAGTGCGCGCGCTGGAGATGTGCCAGGGACCATTTGGCGAGCCGCTGGGACCCCGCGTGAAGCCGCTAGGGCCCATGTGCGCGCTGGGGATGTGCAAGGGACCATTTGGCGAGCCGCTGGAACCCCGTGCGATGTCGATGGGCCTGGTGGGAGAGCTGCGGAGGTGCCAAGTACCGTGTGGCGTGCCGCTGGGACCCCGTGCGAGGTCGCTAGGGCCTGTGCGCGTGCTGGGGAGGTGCAAGGGAGTGTTTGCCAAGACGTTGGGACCTAGCGCGGGGTCTTTGAAGCCCGTGCGCGCGCTGGGGATGTGCCAGGGACCATTTGGCGAGCCGCTCGGACCCCGCGCGTAGTCGTTGGGGCACGTGCATGCGCTTGGGATGTGCCAGGGACCATTTGGCGAGCCGCTGGGACCCCGCGTGAAGCCGCTAGGGCCCATGTGCGCGCTGGGGATGTGCAAGGGACCATTTGGCGAGCCGCTGGAACCCCGTGCGATGTCGATGGGCCTGGTGGGAGTGCTGCGGAGGTGCCAAGTACCGTGTGGCGAGCCGCTGGGACCCCGTGCGAGGTCGCTGGTGCCCGTGCGCATGCTGGGGATGTGCCAGGGACCGTTTGGCTTGCCGCTGGAACCCGACGCGGGGTCGATGGGCCCGATGGGCGTGCAGCAGAGGTACCAGGGACAGTTTGGCGAGCCGCTGGTACCCTGCGCGGGGTCACTGGGGCCTGTGCACGCGCTGGGGAGGTGCCAGTGACCACTTAGCGAGCTGCTTGGACCCTGCACGAGGTCGCTGGGCCCCGTGTGCGCTAGGGGTGTGCTAGCGACCATTTGGCTAGCCGCTGGGACCCCGTGTGTGGTCGCTGGGCCCAGTGCGCGCGCTGGAGATGTGCCAGGGAGCATTTGGTGAGCCGCTGGGACCCCGCGGGCGGTCGATGGACCCAGTGCGCGTGCTGGGGTGGTACCAGGGACCATTTGGCGAGACGCTGGGACCCCGCGCGAAGCCGCAGGGCCCATGCGCGCGCGCTGGGGATGTGCAAGGGACCGCTGGAACCCTGTGCGATGTCGATTGGCCTGGTGGGAGTGCTGCGGAGGTGCCAAGTACCGTGTGGCGTGCCGCTGGGACCCCGTGCGAGGTCGCTGGGGCCTGTGCGCGTGCTGGGGAGGTGCAAGGGAGTGTTTGCCAAGACGTTGGGACCTAGCGCGGGGTCTTTGAAGCCTGTGCGCGCGCTGGGGATGTGCCAGGGATCATTTGGCGAGCCGCTCGGACCCCGCGCGTAGTCGTTGGGGCACGTTCATGCGCTTGGGATGTGCCAGGGAACATTTGCGTGCCTCTGGGACCCAGCGCGGGGTCGCTGGGCCCGGTGGGCGTGCTGGAGAGGTACCAGGGATCGTTTGGCGAGCAGCTGACACACCGCGCGGGGTCGCTGGGGCCCGTGCCCGTGCTGGGGAGGTGCCAGGGATCATTTCTCGAGCTGCTTTGACCCCACACTCGGTCTCTGGTCGCCGTGCGCGGGCTGGGGAGGTGCCAGGGACCATTTGGCTTGCCGCTGGAACCCCATGCAGGGTCGATGGGCCCGGTAGGCGTGCAGCAGAGGTACCAGGGACCGTTTGGTAAGCCGCTGGGACCCCGCACGCGGTCGCTGGTGCCAGGGACCATTTGCGAGCCGCTGGCACCCTGGGCGCGGTCGCTGGGCCCACTGCGCGCGCTGGGGAGGGGCGAGGGACCATTTGGTGAGCCGCTTTGTCCCCGCATGGGGTCGCTAGGGCCCGTGCGTGCGCTGGGGAGGTGCCAGTCGTATTTTGGCGAGCCGCTGGGAACCCACGCGGGGTCACTGGGGCCTGTGCGCATGCTGGTGAGGTGCCAGGGACTATTTGGCAAGCCGTTTGGTGCCTGCACGAGGTGGCTGGGGCCTGCGTGGGTGCTGGGGATGTGCCAGGGACCGTTTGGGGAGCTGCTGGGACCCCTCGCTGGGTCGCTGGGCCCCGTGCATGCGCTGGGGAGTGCCAGGGACCATTTGGCTACCCGCTGGTACCCCGCACGAAATCGCTGGGGCCCGTGCTCGCGCTGGGGAGTGCCAGGGACCATTTGCGAGCTGCTGGGATCCCGCTTTGGGTCGCTGGTTCCCATGCACACTGGGGAGGTTCCAGGGACCATTTGGCGTGCCGCTTGGACCCCGCGTGAGGTCGCTGGGCCCAGTGTGCGCACTGGGGAGGTGCCAGGGAGATTTTGGCGAGCTGCTGGGACCCCATGTGGTGTCACTGGGACTTGTGCACGCGCTGGGGAGGTGTCAGTGACCATTTGGCGAGCTGCTTGGACTCTTCACGAGGTCTCTGGGCCCCGTGCGCGCGCTGAGGCAGGGCCAGGGACCATTTGGTGAAGCGGTCGGACCCAGCACGGGGTCTTTGAAGGACGTGCGTGCGCTAGGGAGGGGCCAGGGAACATTTGCGAGCCGCTGGGATCCCGCGCGGGGTCGCTGGGCCAAGTGCGTACGCTGGGGAAGTTTCAGCGATCGTTTGGCAAGCCGCTGGGACACCGCGCAGGGTGGCTGGGCCCCTTGCGCGTGCTGGGGAGGTGCCAGGGATCATTTGGCGAGCCGCTAGGCCCCAGCGCGAGGTCGCTGGAGACCGTGCGTTCACTGGGCAGGTGCCAGGGACCGTTTGGCGAGCTGCTTGGACCCTGCACGAGGTCGCTGGAGACCGTGCGTTCACTGGGCAGGTGCCAGGGACCATTTGGCGAGCTGCTAAGACCCCGTGTGGGGTCTCTGGGGCCTGTCCGCGCGCTGGGGAGGTGCCAGGACCACTTGGAGAGCCTTTCGGACCCCGCAAGAAGTCACTAGGGCCTGTGAGCATGCTGGGGAGGTGCCAGGGACCGTTTAGCATGCCGCTGGTACCCCGTGCGTGGTCGCTGGGACCCGTGCTTGTGCTGGGGAGGTGCCAGGGACCGTTTAGCGTGCCACTGAGACCCCGGCGTGGTCGCTGGGCACTGTGAGCGTGCTGGGGAGGTGCCAGGGACCGTTTAGCTTGCCGCTGGTACCCCGTGCGTGGTCGCTGGGCCCCATGTGGCCGCTGGGGAGGGGCCAGGGACCATTTGACGAGCAGCTGGGACCCCCCGCGAAGTCGCTGGGGCCCGTGCGCGCGCTGGGAATGTGCCAGGGACCATTTGTTGAGCCACTGAGACTCCGCTCAGGGTAGCTGTGCCATGTACGCGCACTGGGGAAGTGCCAGGGACCGTTTGGCGAGCCGCTGGGACCCCGCGCAGGGTCTTTGTGCCCGTGCGCGCGCTGAGGTGGTGCCATGAACCATTTGGCGAGTTGCTGGGAAACTGCGCGAGGCCGCTGGGCCCGGTAGTCGCGTTAGGGAGTGGCCAGGGACCGTTTGGCCGAGCCGCTCGGACCCCGCGCGGGGTCGCTGGGGCCCGTGTGCATGCTGGGGAGGTGCCAGGGACCATTTGGCGAGCCGCTGGGACGCCGCACGTGGTCGCTGGGCCCCGTGCGTGTCCTGGGGAGGTGCCAGGGACTATTTGGCGAGCGGCTTGGACCCTGCACGAGGTCGCTGGAGACCGTGCGTTCACTGGGGAGGTGCCAGGGACCGTTTGTTGAGCTGCTAAGACCCCGATCGGGGTTGCTGTGGCCCGTTTGTGCGCTGGGGAGGTGCCAGGGAACATTTCATGGGCCGCTGGGGCCCGTGTGCGTTCTGGGGAGGTTCCAGGGATCATTTGGCGAGCTGCTGGGACCCCACGTAAGGTTGCTAGGCCACGTGCGCGTGCTGGGGAGGTGCCAGGTATCGTTTGGCAAGCCGCTGTTACTTCGCGCTGGGTCGCTGTGGCCCATGCGTGTGCTGGGGAGGTGCCAGGGACTGTTTGACAAGCCGCTGGGACCCCGCACTGGGTCGCTTGGGCACCTTCGTGCGCTGGGGAAGTGTCAGGGACCGTTTGGTGAGCCGCTGGGAACCCGCGCGGTGTTGCTAGGCCCCGTGCGCGTGCTGGGGAGGTGCCAGGGACCGTTTGGCGAACTGCTGGGACCCCGCGAGGTGTTGCTAGGGCCGGTGCATGTGCTGGGGAGGCAACAGGGAACGTTTGGCGAGCCGCTGGGACCACGCATAGGGTCGCTAGGGCACGTGCGCTTGGGATGTGCCAGGGAACATTTGCGTGCCGCTGGGACCCAGCACAGGGTCGCTGGGGCCCGTGCCCGTGCTGGGGAGGTACCAGGGATCGTTTGGCGAGCCGCTGGTACCATGCACAGGGTAGCTGGGACCAGTGCGCATGCTGGAGAGGTGCCAGGGAACGTATGACGAGCAGCTAGGACCCTGTGCTGGGTTGCTGGGGCCCGTGCGCGCTGGGTTGGTGGCAGGGACCGTTTTGCGAGCCGCTGGTACCCTGCGTGGGGTAGCTGGGACCCGTGCGCGTGCTGGTGAGGTGCCAGAGACCATTTGGCGAGCCTCTGGGACCCGGCGTGAAGTTGCTGGGGCTCGTACGCGCACTGGAGAGGTGCCATGGACCGTTTGCTGAGCCACTGGGACCCTGCGCGGGATCGCTAAGTCCCGTGCGCTTGCTGGGGAGGTGCCAGGGATCGTTTGGCGAGCCGCTGGGAACCCGCGAGGTGTTGCTGGGGCCCGTGCACGCGCTGGGGAGGCAACAGGGACCGTTTGGGGAGTCTCTGGGCCACTGGGGCACATACGCGAGCTTGGGAGGTGCCAGGGACCATTTGGCGAGCCGCTGGGGTCCGTGCGCGTGCTGGAGAGGTGCCAGAGACCGTTTGGCGAGTAACTGGATCCCGCTGGGGCACGTGTGTGCACTGGGTAGGCTCCAGGTACCATTTTGTGAGCCGCTGGGACAGGTGCGTGTGTTGGGGAGGTGCCATGGACCATTTGTTGAGCCACTGGGACTCCACGCAGGGTAGCTGGGGCCCGTGCGTGTGCTGGAGAGGTGCCATGGACCGTTTGGCGAGCCTCTGGGACCACGCGAGGTGTTGCTGGGGCCCGTGCTCGTGCTGGGGAGGTCCCAGGGACCATTTGGCGAGCCGCTGGGACCCAACGCGGGGTCACTGTGGCCCGTGCGCCTGCTGGGGAGGTGCCAGGGACCGTTTGGCGAGCCGCTGGATCCCCACTAGGGGTCGCTCTGCTAGTGCGTGTGCTGGGGAGGGGCCAGGGACCGTTTCGCGAGCCTCTGGGACCCCGTGCTGGGTCGCTGGGGCCCGTACGTGTGTCGGAGATGTGCCAGGGACCAATTTGCGTGCCGCTGGGACCCCGCGCTGGGTCACTGGGGTCCGTGCGCATGCTGGGGAGGTGCCAGGGACCGTTTGGCAAGCCACTGAGACCCGGCGCAAAGTCGCTGCGGCCCGTATGCGATCTAGGTAGGTGCAAGGGACCGTGTGGCGATCAGCTGGGACCCCACGCTGGGTCCCTGGGGCCCATGCACGCGCTGGGAGGTGTCAGGGACCGTTTGTTGAGCCGCTGGGACCTCGCGCGAAGTCGCTGGGGCTCGTGCTCGCGTTGGGGAGGTGCCAAGGACCATTTGGTGAGCCACTGGGACCCAGCGCGGGGTCGCTAGCCCCGTGCGTGTGCTGGGGAGGTGCCAGGGACCGTTTGCGATCTGCTGGGACACCGCGTGGTGTCGCTAGGGTCCATGTGTGCACTGGGGCGGCGCCAAGGACCGTTTGGCGAGCCGCTGGGACCCTGCGCGGGGTCACTGGGTACCATGTGTGTGCTGTGGAGGTGCCAGGGAGAGTTTGGCGAGCCGCTGGGACCCTTACGCTTGCTGGGGAGGTGCCAGGGACCATTTGGCGAGTCGCTTGGACCCCGTGCGGGGTCTCTGGGGCCTGCGCACGCTGGGGAGATGCCCGGGACCATTAGGCGGGTCACTGAGACCCCGGGAAGGGTCGCAGGGACCTGTGCGCCCTGGAGAAGTGCCAGGGACCATTCGGCGAGCCGCTGGGACCTTGCGTGGGGTCACTGGGCCCCGTGCATGTGCTGGGGAGAAGCCGGGTACCATTTGGGGAGCTGCTAGGACCCCGCGCGAATCGCTGGCGTCTGTCTGCGTGGTGGGGATGTGCTAGGGACCATTTGGCGAGCCTCTGGGACCCGGCGCGAGGTCGCTGGGGCCCATGCGATCGCTGGGGAGGTGCCAGGGACAGTTTGGCGAGCCGCTGGAACCCAACGAGAAGTCGCTAGGGCCCGTGCGCATGCTGGGGAGGTGCCAGGGACCATTTGGAGAGCCGCTCGGACCCCGCAGGGGGTTGCTGGGCCCCGTGCACGCACTGGGGAGGTGCCAGGAACCTTTCGGCGAGCCGGTGGGACCCCGCACGGGGTTGTTGGGCACCGTGCACGCGCTGGGGAGGTGCCAGGGACCTTTCGGCGAGCCAGTGGGAACCAGCACGGGGTTGTTGGGCCCAGTGTGTGCGCTGGGGAGGAGCCAGGTACCATTTGGGGAGGCGCTGGGACCCCACATAAAGTCGCTGGTGCTTATGCGTGCGGTGTTGATGTGCCAGGGACCATTTGGCGAGTATCTGGCACCCTGCGCGAGGTCACTGTGGTCCATGCAATCGCTACAGAAGTGCCAAGGACTGTTTGGCGAGCCGCTGGAACCCCATGCGAAGTCGCTGGGGCCCATGCGCTTGCTGGGGAGGTGCCAGGGATCATTTGGTGAGTCGCTTGAACCCCGTGTGGGGTCTCTGGGGCCCATGCGCACGCTGGGGAGTAGCCAGGTACCATTTGTCGAGCCACTCGGAACCCGCTGGGCCCCGTGCACGCGCTGGGCAAGTGCCAGGGACCATTTGGCGAGCTGCTGGGACCCCGTGCGACGCTGGGGAAGGGCCAGGGACCATTTCTCTAGCCGCTGGGACCCCACACGGGGTCGCTGGTACCCGTGCGCGACCTGGTGACGGCCCAGGGACCATTTGGCAAGCCGTTGGGACCCCGCGCGAAGTCGCTGGGACCCGTGCTCGCTACGAATTTGCCAGGGACCATTTGCCGCTGGGACCCCGCACGGGGTCGCTGTGGCCTGTGAGCGTGCTGGTGAGGTGTCAGGGATCATTTGGTGAGCCGCTGGGGCCCGTGCGCGCCCTGGGAATGTGCCAGGGACCATTTGGCGTGCCTCTGGGACCCTGCTCGAGGTCGCTAGGGCCTGTGCTATCGCTGGGGAGGTGCCAGGGAGTATTTGGCGAGCCGCTGGAACCCCACGCAAATTTGCTGGGGCCTGTGCACGTGCTGGGGAGGTGCCAGGGACCATTTTGAGAACCGCTTGGACCCCGCATGGGGTCGCTGGGCCCCGTGCGTGCTGAGGATGTGCCAGGGACCATTCGTCGAACAACTGGGACCCCGTGCGGGGTAACTGGGGCCCGAGCGCGCACTGGGGAGGCGCCAGGGACCATTTGGCGAGCCGCTAGGACCCAGCGTGAAGTCGCTGGACCCCGTGCGGGTGCTGGGGAGGTGCCAAGGACCATTTGCGAGCCGCTATGACCCCGCGTGTGGTTGCAGGGCCCTGTGCACGTGCTGGGTTGGAGTCAGGGACCATTTGACGAGCAGCTGGGACCCAGTGCGGGGTCGCTAGGGCCCGAGCGTGCACTGAGGAGGTGCCAGGGACCATTTGGCGAGTCGCTGGGACCCCGCGCGGGGTCGCTGGGCCCTCTGCACGTGCAGGGGAGGTGCCAGGGATCATTTCGCGAGCCGATGAGACCACACAAGGGGTCGCTGGGGCCTGTGCGTGTTTTGGTGAGGTGCCTGGGACCATTTGACGAGCAGTTGGGACCATGCGCGAAGTCGCTAAGGCCCGTGTGCGTGCTGGGGATTTGCCAGGGACCTTTTGTGGAGCCGCTGTGAGTCCACGCCTGGTAGCTGGGGCCCATGCACACACTGGGAAGGTGCCAGGGACCAGTTGGCGAGCCGCTGGGACCCTGCTCTAGGTCGCTGGGCCCAGTGCGCGTGCTGCGTAGGAGCCAGGGACCATTTGGCGAGCCGCTGGGACCCCGCACGGGGACGCTGGGGCCTATGCGCGTGCTGGTTAGGTGCCAGGGACCATTTAGCGAGCCGCTGGGACCCCGACTGGGGTTGCTAGTGTACGTACGCGCGCTGGGGAGGTGCCAGGGACTGTTTAGCGCCCCGGTGGGGCCCCGGGCACGGTCGCTGGTGCCCGTGTGGGTGCTGGGGAGGTGACAGGGACCATTTGCCGAGCCGCTGGTACCATGCGCGAAGTCGCTGGGGTCCTTGCGCGTGCTGGGAGGTGCCAGGGAACATTTGGTGAGCCGCTGGGACCCCGCGCAGGGTCTGTGGGGCCCGTGCGTGCGCTGGGGAGGGACCAGGGACCATTTGTGAGCCGCTGGGACTCCGCCTGTGGATGCTGGGCCCTGGGTATGCGCTGTGGAGATGCCAAGGACCGTTTGGGAAGTCGCAGGGACCCTGCGCGTTATTGCTGAGGCCCATGCCCGCGCTGGGTAGGCGACAGGGACCGCTTGGCGAGCTGCTGAGACGCCGCGCGAAGTCGCTGGGGCCCGTACGCGTGCTGGGGAGGTACCAAGGTCTGTTTGGGGAGCCTCTGGGACCCAGCGCGGGGTCGCTGGGGCCCGTGCGCAGGCTCTAGAGGTACCAGGGACCGTTTGGCAAGCCACTGTGACCACGTGCGGGGTCGCTGGGCCCCGTACACGCCCTGTGGAAGTGCCAGGGACTATTTGGTGAGCCGCTGGGACCTTGCGCACGGTTGCTGAGGTCTGTGCGCGCGCTGGGGAGGCGACAGGGACCATTTGCCAGGCTGCTGGGACCCCGCGCGAAGTTGCTGGGGCCCGTACGCGTGCTGGGGAGGTGCCAGGGACCATTTGGCGAGCCGCTGGGACAGTGCGCGGGGTCCCTGGGCCCCTTGCACGCGCTGTGGAGGTGCCAAGGACTGTTTGGGGAGCCGTTGGGACCCCGCGCAGGGTCGCTGGGGCCCGTATGCGTGCTGGGGATGTTCCAGGGACCATTTGGCGAGCCGCTGGGGCCTGTGCCCATGCTTGGGAGGTGCCAGGGACATTATGTCTAGCAGCTGGGACCCAGCGTGAAGTCACTGGGGCCCGTGCATGCGCTGGGGAGGTGCCAGGGACAATTTGGCAAGCCACTGGGACCCCCGCAGGGTCACTGGGGTCCTTGTGCGTGCTAAGGAGGTGCCAGGAACCGTTTGGCGAGCCGCTGGGAACCCGTGCTGGGTGGCTGAGGCAAGGGTGTGTGTTGTGGAGGTGCCAGGGACCATTTGGCTAGTCGCTAGGACACCACGCGGGGTTGCTGGCGCCCGAGCGCACACTGGGGAGGTGACTGGGACTGTTTGGCAAGCCACTGCGACCCCAGCGTGGGGTCGCTGGGGCCCGTGCGCGTGCTGGGGAGGTGCCAGATACCGTTTGGCGAGCTGCTGGGACTAAGCGTGAAGTTGCTGGGGTCCATGCATGAGCTGGGGAGGTGCCAGGGACCATTTGGCAAGTCGCTGGGACCTCATGCGGGGTCGCTGGGCAACGTGCGTGTGAAAGGGAGTTGCCAGGGACCAATTGGAGAGCCACTGCGACCCTAGCGCGGGGTAGCTGGGGACTGTGCGCGTGCTGGGGTGGTGCCACGGACCGGTGGCCGAGCCACTTCGACCCAGAGAGGGGTCGCTGGGGCCCGTGCGCACACTGGAGAGATGCCAGGGACCGTTTTGCGAGCCGCTGGGACACCGCGTGGTGTCGCTGTGGCCCGTGCGCGCGCTGGGGAGGTGCCAGGGATCATTTGGTGAGCTGCTGGGCCTCCGCGCGTGGTCGCTGGGTCACGTGCGCGCGATATGGAGGTGCCAGTGATCATTTGGAGAGCCGCTTGGACCCAGCGAGGGGTCGCTGGGGCCCGTGCACGTGCTGGGAAGGTGCCAGGGACAATTTAGTGAGCCGCTGGGGCCCGTGCCCGTGCTGCGGAGGTGCCAGGGAACATATGGCGGGCTGCTGGGACCCTGCGCGAGGTTGCTGGGGTCAGTGCGCGCACTGGGTAGGTGACAGGGACCATTTGGCGAGCCGCTGGGACCCCGCGCTGTGTCGCTGTTGCCCGTGTGGATGCTGGGGAGGTGCCAGAAGGACCGTTTGGCGAGCTGTTGGTACCTCGCACAGGATACTGGGCCCCGTGCGCGCACTGGAGAGGTGCCAGAGACCGTTTCACGAGCCGCTGGGACCAGGCGCAGGGTCCCTGGGGCCCGTGCGGATTCTGGGGAGGTGCAAGTGACAATTTGGTGAGCCGCTGGGACCCCGCGCAGGGTCGCTTTGGCCCGTGCGTGTGCAAGGGAGATGCCAGTGACCATTTGGCGAGCCGCTGGAACCCCGCCCAGGGACGCTGGTACCAATGCGCGCGATGGGGAGGTGGCAGGGACCATTTAGCGATCCGATGGGACCCCGCGCGGGGTCCTTGCGGCTTGCCAAATGCTCCCTGGCACCTCCCCAGCCCATGCACAGGCCCAAGCAACGCCGTGCGGGGTACCAGCGGCTAGCCTAATGGTCCCTGGCACCTCTGCAGCACCTGCACAAGTTCCCAGCGGCTCACCCAACGGTCCCTGGCAAGTCCCCAACGCGCGCACGGACCCCAGCGACCCAGCACGGGGTCCCAGCGGCTCGTCAAATGATCCCGGGCACCTCCCCAGCGTGCGCACGGACCACAGTGACTTTGCGCAGGGTCCCAGCAGCTCGCCAAATGGTCTCTGGCACCTCCCCAGAACGCGCACTGTTCCCAGAGACCACGCACGGGGTCCCATCGGCTGTCCAAATGCACCCTTGCACCTCCCCAGCGCGCACATGGGGCCCAGTGTCCCGCGCGGGGTACTGATGGCTCACCGCACGGTCCCTGGCACCTCCCGAGCACGCGCTCGGGCCCCAGCGACTTGGCACTGGGTCCCTGCAGCTCGCTAAACGGTCCCTGCCACCTCCCCACCACGCACAAGGGCCCCAGCGACACCGCGCGGTGTTTCAGCTTTTTGCCAAATGCTCCCTTGCACCTCCCCAGAGAGTCCGCTGGCTACAGTGACTTCGCGCGGGCTCCCAGCGGCTCAACAAACGGTCCCTGGCACCTCCCCAGCTCAACACGGGCCCAAGCTACGATGTGCGGGGTACCAGCGGCTCGCCAAATGGTCCCTGGCTCTTACCAAGAGCGCACACATGGCCCAGCAACCACGCGCGGGGTCCCAGCGGCTCGCAAATGATACCTGGCACCTCCCCAGCGCGCGCACGGTGCCCAGCGACCCCGTGCAAGATCCCAGCGTCTCGCCAAATGATCCCTGGCACCTCCCCAGCGTGCACACGGGCACCAGAGACCCCACGCAGGGGCCAAGCGGCTCGCCAAATGGTCCCTGCCTGCTACCCAGCGCGCGCAGGGGCCTCAGCAACGTCGTGTAGGCTCCCAGCAGCTCGTCAAATGGTCCCTGTCTCCTCCAAAGCGCACCCACGGGGCCCAGCAACCCCGCGGTGGGTCCCAGCAGCTCGCCAAATGGTACCTGGCACCTCACCAGCATGCGCATGGGCGCCAGCGACTTTGCACAGGGTCCCAGCAGCTCGCCAAATGATACCTGGCTCCTCCCCAGGCCGTGCACGGGGCCCAACGACCCCGTACGGGGTCCCAGCTGCTCGGCAAATGGACCCTGGCACCTCACCAGCATGCGCATCGGCCCCAGCGCACGCACTGGGCCCAGCGACCCCACGCAGAGTCCCAGCGGCTTGTAAATGGTCCCTGGCACATCCCCAGTGTGCGCACGGGCCCCAGCAACTTCGCGCGGGGTCCTTGCGGCTTGCCAAATGCTCCCTGGCACCTCCCCAGCCCATGCACAGGCCCAAATGGTCCCTGGCACCTCCCCAGCGCGCTCGGGGCCCAGCGAACCCGCAAGGGGTACCAGCTGCTCGGCAAATGGACCCTGGCACCTGACCAGCAAGTGCATGGGCCCAAGCGACTTCGCGCAGGGTCCCAACAGCTTGCAAAATGGTCCCTGGCCCCTCCCTAGCGCGCACGGAGCCCAGTGACTTTGCGCGGGGTCCCAGCGTCTCACCAAATGGTCCCTGGACCCTCCAAAGTGCGCGCACGGGGCCCAACGACCCCGCGCTAGTTCCCAGCTGCTCGCCAAATATCCCTGGCACCTTCCCAGCACATGCACAGACACCAGCGACTTCGGGTGGTGTGCCAGCAGCTCACAAATGGTCCCTGGCACCTCCCCAGCTCGCACAGGGCCCAGCGACCCTGTATGGGGTCCCAGTTGCTCGGAAAATGGACCCTGGCACATCACCAGCATGCGCATCGGCCGCAGCAACCTCGCGCAGGGTCCCAGAGGCTCGCCAAATTGTCCCTGGCTCTTACCCAGCGCACACACATGGCACAGCAACCATGCGCAGGGTCCCAGTGGCTCGCAAATGGTCCCTGGCATATCCCCAGTGTGCGCACGGGCCCCAGCGACTTCACGTGGTGTCCCAGCAGCTTGCAAATGGTCCCTGGCACATCCCCAGTGCGCGCTCGGGACACAGAAACTTCGCGTGGGGTCCCAGCAGCTCACCAAATGGACCCTGGCACCTCACCAGCAAGCGCATGGGCCCCTGCGAATTCGCGCAGGGTCCCAGCAGCTCGCCAAATGGTACCTGGCTCCTCCCCAGCACGCAGGGGGCCCAGTGACCCCGTGCGGGGTCCCAGCGGCTCGCAAAATGGTCCCTTGCACCTCACCAGCACGCGCACGGGCCCCAGCAACTTTGCGCGGGGTCCCAGCAGCTCGCAAATGGTCCCTGGTACATCCCCAGTGCGCGCACGGAGCCTAGCGACTTCGCGCAGGGTCCGAGCAGCTCGCCAAACGGTCCCTGACACCTCCCAAGCGATCGCACGGGCACCAGCGACCTCGCGCAGGGTCCTAGAGGCACGCCAAACGGTCCCTGACACCCCCCAGCATGCACATGGGGCCCAGTGACCTCGCGCTGGGTCCCAGTGGCTCTCCAAATGGTCCCTGGCACCTTCACAGTGAGCACTGGGGACCCAGCGACCCCGGACGGGGTCCCAGAAGCTTGTCAAATGGACCCTTGCACCTCACTAGCAAGCGCACGGGCCCCAGCAACCCCGTGTGGGGTCCCAGCGGCTCACCAAATGGTCCCTGGCTCCTACCCAGCGCACGCACAGGGCCCAGCAACCACACACAGGGTCCCATTGGCTCGAAAATGGTCCCTGGCACATCCCCAGCACGCGCACGCGCTCCAGCGACGTCGTACGGGCTCCCAGCGGTTCTCTTTGCCCCTCCAAAGCACACCGACGGGGCCCAGCGACCCCACGGTGGGTCCCAGTGGCTAGCTAAATGGTACCTGGAACCTCCCCAGCGACTTCGCACGTGGTGCCAGCAGCTCCCCAAATGGTACCTTGCTCCTCCCCAGCGTGCGCAAGGGGCCAAGCGACCCCTCGCGGGGTCCCAGCAGCTCAACAAATGGTCGCTGGCATATCCCCAGCATGAAAACAGGCCCCAGCGACTTTTCGCGTGGTCCCAGCGGCTCGCCTAATGGTATATGGCTCCACCCGGACGCACGCACGGGGCCCAGCGACCCCGTGCGGGGGCCCAGCGGCTCGGCAAACCGTCCCTGGCACATCCCCAGCACATGCATGGGCCCTGGCGACTTCGCGCAGGGTCCCAACATCTTGCCAAATGGTCCCTGGCCCCTCCCTAGCATGCACCAGGCCCAGTGATTTTGTGCGGGTTCCCAGCGGCTCGCCAAATGGTCCCTGGCCCTTCCAAAGTGCGTGCACGGGGCACAACGACCTCTGCAGCACGCGCACAGGCTCCAACAACCCCGCGCGGGGTCCGAGCGACTTACCAATTGGTCCCTGGCACCTCCCCAGCGAACGCAAGGGGCCAATCGACCCCGCGCGGGGTTCCAGCGGCTCGCCAAACGGTCCCTGGCACCTCCCCTGCATGCGCACAGGCCCCAGCGACCCTGAGTGGGGTCCCAGCTGCTCGCCAAATGGTCCCCGGAAACTCACCAGCACGCACACGGGCCCCAGCGACACCGCGCTGGGTCCCAGCGGCACGCCAAACAGTCCCTGGCACCTCTGCAGCAGGCGCAATGGGCCCAGCGACCCCGTGCGGGGTCTGAGCGGCTAACAAAATGGTCACTGGTACCTCCCCAGCGCGCGCACTGGGCCCAGCGAACCCGTGTCGGGTCCCAGCAGTTCGCCTAATGGTCCCTGGCATCTCCCCAGCGCACGCACAGGCCCCAGTGACCACGCAGGTTCCAAGCGGCTCGCCAAATGGTCCCTGGCAACACCCCAGTGCGCACACTGGACCCAGCGACCCCATTCGGGGTCCCAGCAGCTCGCCAAATGGTCCATGGCACCTCACCAGCGCGAGCATGGGCCCCAGCGACCTCGTGCAGGGTCCCAGCGGCTCGCCAAATGGTCTCTGGCAGCTCTCCAGCACGCGCACGTACACCAGCGATCTCACGTGGGGTCCCAACGGCTCCCCAAACTGTCCCTGGTACCTCCCCAGACTGTGCACGGGCCCCAGTGACCCCGACCGTGGTCCCAGCGGCTCGCCAAATGATCCCTGGCACCTCCCCAGCACACGCATGGGCCCCAGCGACCCTGCGTAGGGTCCCAGAGGATCGCCAAATAGTCCCTGGTACTTCCCCAGCGCACGGACGTGCACCAGCTACCCTGCGCGGGGTCCCAGCGACTCGCCAAACGGTCCCTGGCACCTGCCCAGCGAGCGCAGGGGCCCCTGCTTCTGCATATCTGAATCCAGCTGTTTCAACTCTCTTCCATCTCCCTGGTGGCTTTCAGTCTGCTAGGGGTGCAGACTTCCATGAATTGTGGGTGTGTCAGCTCCTCAAGCTCCTGTTGCTGTCTCATTTCCTCCAGCTCCTTTTCTAGCAGGCTTATCATTGAAGCAAGTCCTGGATCGTGCAGCACTTTACACAAACTTGGTTGAGCTCTGTTGGGTTTTCTTGGATTTCCCACATCATGCAGTTGTCACAGATTACTGACTTGAAGACCATGTTTTTTTTTTTATTTTAGAAGTTTAGTTTAGCTTCTGCAGCTGTCAACATGCCTTCAAACTGCTTCTAACTACGCTGTACTTGTCCACGACTGTACTTCTCCCATGATGTCGCTTCCACACGCTGATGCTGGGAAGACTGCCTGTCTTTTGTTTGTTTGTGCTAGTGCTGCGGGCTCTGCCCCCCGTGTCTCAGAACGCCGCAGAATTTGAATCAGCTGATGAGAGTTTCAGCTTGTTATCAGAAAAATACACTCAGCAGTAAGGCTTTAAGCTGCAATGTTTTCAGATTAAAGCAACTCCAGATTTACTCCAGATTTAATTTAAAGATGTAATTCCTCCTTTGTGCTTCTAACTGCGCTGTACTTGTCCATGACTGTACTTCTCCCACGATGTCGCTTCCACAAATGATCTCTGGCACCTCCCCAGCAAACGCACGGGACCCAGAGACCACGCGGGTGATCCCAGTGGCTTGCCAAATGGTCCCTGGCACTTCCCCAGCACGCCCACGGGCCCCAGCGGCTAAACAGACAGTCCCTGGCCCCTCCCCAGCGCGCGCACTGTCCCCAGCGATGCCGCTTGGGGTCCCAGCAGCCCGACAAATGGTCACTGTCACCTCCCCAGCAAGCGCACGGACCCCAGCGACCCCCCGTGGGTTCACAGCGGCTCGCCAAATGGTCCCTGGCACTTCCGCAGAGTGCCCACTGGCCCAAGCAACTTCACGCGGGGTCCCAGCGGCTCAACAAACAGTCCCTGGCACTTCCTCAGCGCATGCACATGCCCAAGCGACGCCATGTGGGGTCCCAGTGGCTCGCCAAATGGTCCCTGGCACCTGCACAGCGCACGCACAGATCCCAGCGACTCTGTGCGGGGTCCCAGTGGCTCGCTAAATGGTCCCTGGCACCTCCCCAGCACACACATGGGATCCCAGTGGCTTGCCAAATGGTCCCTGGCCCCTCCCCAGCACGTGCACGGACCCCAGCGATGCCATGCGGGGTCCCAGCAGCCCGCCAAATGGTCACTGTCACCTCCCCAGCACGGGCACGGGCCCCAGCGATGCCGCGCGGTGTCCCAGCGGCTCGCCAAATTTTCCCTGGCACCTCCACAGCGCGTGCACGGGCACCAGCGACTCAGTGCGGGGTCCCATTGGCTCGCCAAACGGTCCCAGGCACCTCTCCAGTGCGCGCACGGGCCCCAGCGACCCTGCATGGAGTCCCAGCAGCTTGCCAAATTGTTCCTGGACCTCCCCAGCACGCTCACGGGCCCCAGTGACCACATGCAGGTTCACAGCAGTTTGCCAATTGGTCCCTGGCACCTCCCTATCGTGCGTACGTTGCTCAGCAACCGCGTGCGGGGTCCCAGTGGCTCGTCAAATGGTCTCTGGCACCTCCCCAGCACGATCACGGGCCACAGTGACTCCGCGCAGGGTCCCAGCGGCTTGGCAAATGCTCCCTGGCAGCTCCCCATTGCGCCCACGGGTTCCAGCGACTTTGCGCGAGGTCCCAGCGGTTCAAACAGTCCCTCGAACCTCCACAGCGCACGCACGGTCCCCAGCGACACAGTGCAGGGTCCCAGCAGCCCGCCAAATGGTCACTGTCACCTCCACAGCGCGTGCACGGACCCCAGCGACTTGGCACTGGGTCCCAGCGGCTCACCAATGGTCCCTGGCACCTCCCCAGTACGCGCAAGGGCCCCAGCGACCCCGTCCCCACGTCGCTGGGGCCCGTGCGCGTGCTAGGGAGGTGCCAGGTACCATTTGGCGAGTCGCTGGGTCCCCGCGCTGGGTCGGTGGGGGCCGTAAGCGCACTGGGGAGGCGCCAGGAACAGTTTGGCAGGCTGCTGGGACCCCGCGCAGGGTCGCTGGGGCCCGTGCGCGCGCTGGGGAAGTAGCCAGGTACCGTTTGTTGAGCCACTGGGACCCGGCTCGAAGTCGATAGAGCCTGTGGGTGCGATCTGGAGGTGCCAGTTACCATTTGGCAGGCTGCTGAGACCCCTCGCGGGGTCGCTGGGGCCTGTGCACAAGCTGGAGTGGCACCAGTGACCGTTTGCCGAGCCACTGGGACCCTGCGCTGTGGCCTGTGCGTGTGCTGGGGAGGTGCCAGTGGCCATTTGGCGGGCTGCAAGTGGTTGCTGGGGACGTGCACACGCTCGGGAGGTGACAGAGACCGCTTGGCGAGCTGCTGGGACCCCGAGTGGTCCGTGCGCTCGCTGGGGAAGTGCCAGGGACCATTTATCGAGCCCTTGGGACCCCGAGCGGGGTCGCTGCGCCTCGTACATGCTATAGGGAGGGGCCATGGACCATTTGGCGAACCGCTGTGACCCCGCGCGGGGTCGCTGGGGCCCGTGCACTCGCTGGGGAGGTGACAGGGACCGTTTGGCGAGCCGCTGGGGCCCGTACACGTTTTAGGGAGGTGTCAGGGACTATTTGGCGAGCCACTGGGACCCCGCCCCTGGTCGCTGGGGCCCGTGTGCTTGCTGGGGAGGTGCCAGGGACCATTTGGTGAGCCGCTGGAGCCCGTGTACGCTGGGGAGATGCCAGGGACAGTTTGGCGAGCCGCTGGGACCCCGAGCGGGGTCGCTGGAGCCTGTGCACGTACTGGGGAGGCGACAGGGAGCTTTTGGCGAGCCGCTGGGTCCTGTGCGCACTGGGGAGGCACCAGGGACCGCTTGATGAGCCGCTTTGTCCCCGCTTGGGGTCGCTGGGACCCATATGCTCGCTGGAGAGGCGACAGGAATCGTTTGGCGAGCCGCTGGGGCCCGTATACGTGCTGGGGAGGTGCCAAGGACCATTTGGCAAACCACTTGCACCCGGCGCGGGGTCGCTGAGGCCCGTGCGTTCACTGGGGAGGTGCCAGAGACCATTTGGCGAGCCGCTGGGACGCTGCGCGGGGTCGCTGTGGCCCGTGCACGTCATGGAGAGGCACCAGAGACCGTTTGGCCAGCCGCTAGGACCCCCTGCGTGGTTGCAGGGGCCCGTGCACTCGCTGGTGAGGCAACAGGGACTATTTGGCGTGCTGCTGGGGCGCGTACACGTTTTAGGGAGGTGCCAGGGACCATTTGGCGAGCCAGTGGACCCCACTCGGGGTCACTGGGGCCCATGTGCTCGCTGGGGAGGTGCCAGGGACCATTTGGCGAGCTGCTGGGGTCCCGCGCGAGGTTGCTAGGGCCCATACGTGCACTGGAGAGGTGCCAGGGACTATTTGGCGAGCCACTGGTACACCTCACTGGGTCGCTGGGGCCTGTGCGCTTGCTGGGGAGACGTCAGGGATCATTTGGCGAGCCACTAGGACCCCATGCGAAATCGCTGTGGCCTGTACGCGTGCTGGGGAGGTGCCAGGGACTATTTGGCGAGCAACTTGGACACTGCACTGGGTCGCTGGGGCCTGTGTGCTCGCTGGGGAGGTGCCAGGGACCATTTGGTGAGGCGCTGGAGCCCGTGTACGCTGAGTAGATGCCAGGGACAGTTTGGCAAGCCGCTGGGACCCCGAGCGGGGTCGCAGGGGCCTGTGCGCGTACTGGGGAGGCGACAGGGAGCTTTTGGCGAGCCGCTGGGACCCAGTGCAAAGTCTCTGGGGCCCGTATGCATGCTGGGGAGGTGCCAGGTACCATCTGGCGAGCCACTGGGTCCCCGCACAGGGTTGCTATAGCCCGTGCACTCGCTGGGGAGGTGCCAGAAACCATTTGGCGAGCCGCTGGGGCCCGTACGCGTTTTAGGGAGGTGCCAGGGTCTATTTGGCGAGCCACTGGGACCCCGCCCGGGGTTGATGGGGCCCGTGCGCTCGTTGGGGAGGTGCCAGGGACTGTTTGGCGAGCTGCTGGGACCCCTAGCGGGGTTGCTGGGGCCCGTGCGTGCGCTGGGGAGCCGATAGGGACCTTTTGGTGAACCGCTGGGACCCCGCGCGGGGTTGCTGGGGTCCGTGCACATGCTGTGGAGGCGACAGTGACCGTTTGGCTAGCTGCTGGGACCCCGCTCAAAGTCACTAGGGCCCGTAATTGTGCTGAGGAGGTGCCAGGGACCATTTGGCTAGCCACTAGTACCCCGCGTGAGGTCGCTGAGGCCCGTGTGTGTGCTGGGGAGGCGCCAGGTAATGTTTGGCAAGCCGCTATGACAGGTGTCGTCTGGATTGCTGCTGGGACCACGTGCCGGGTCGATGGGGCCCGTGTGCACGCTGGGAAGGTGACAGCTGTCGTTTGGCAAGCCGCTTGGACCTTGCGCAGTGTCACTGGGGTCCGTGCGCGTGCAGCGAAGGAGGCAAGTGTTGTTTGGCAAGCCGCTGGGATCCCGCGTGTTGTCGCTGGTCCCCTTCTGCGCGGTGGGAAGATGGCAGGTTTCGTTTGTCGAGCCACTGGGACCCCGTGCAGGGTCGATGGGGCCTGTACGAGTGCTGGGAAGTTGACAGCTGTCATTTGGCGAGCCACTGGGACCCGGCGCGGTGTCGTTGGTGTCCGTGCGCATGCTGGGAAGGTGGCAGGTGTCATTTGGCGAGCCGCTGGGACCCCAGCGCGGGGTCGCTGGGGCCCGTGCGCATGCTGGGAAGGTGGCAGGTGTCGTTTGGCGAACCGCTGGCACCCCGCGCTGGGTCGCTGGGCCCTGTGCGTGCTCTGAGAATGTGCCAGGTGTCGCTTAGCGAACCGCTGGGACCCCGAGCTGGGTCGCTGGGTCTCTTGTGTGCGCTGGGAAGATGGCAGGTGTCGTTTGGCGAGCCGCTGGCACCCCACGCAGGGTCGCTGGGCCCCATGCGCGCACTGGGAAGGTGATAGGTGTTGTTTGACAAACCGCTGGGACCCCGCACAGTGTCGCTGGGGCCCATACGCATGCTGGGAAGGTGGCAGGTGTCGTTTGGCGAGCCGCTGGGATCCCACACGGGGTTGCTGGGGCCCGTGCGCATGCTGTGAAGATGGCAGGTGTCGTTTGGCGATTTGCCAGGACCCCACGCGGGGTCGCTGGGTCCGTGCGAGTGCAGCGAAGGTGGCAGGTGTCGTTTGGCCAGCCGCTTTGACCCCGCATGGGGTCGATGGGGCTGGTGTGCGTGCTGCACCAGCTCCATGCTGGGAAGATGGCAGGTGTAGTTTGGCAGGATGGCTGTTTTTTAAAAATGTAGTACTAGAGGCACAAAACAATTACATCCCAAAAGTAGACAAATCTAAATGTAAAACAAAATGGATAGATCAATTAAAAAAAATATTCAGCGAAAAAAGGCACTTTACAGAGCGTTTAAAAGGGACCAAAAACAAAGTACACAAAAAGAGTACTTGGAACTGCAAACACAAGTCAAAAAGGAAGTTAGAAAGGCCAAGAAAGAGATAGAAATCAATATTGCTAAGGAGGCTAAAACCAATTCCAAAATGTTTTTCCAATATTTTAACAGCAAGAGAACATTCTAAGAGGAAGTTAAATGTCTAAGAGACACAAATGGCAAAATCATAGATGAAGTTAAAAAAAATAGCAAATATATTAAATGATTACTTTTCACAGGTTTTTACAAAAGAGGACACGGACAACATGCCCCACATGTCGACCTGTTCCTATCCAATTTTAAATAACTTTAGCATAACAGAGGCAGAAGTGTTAAAGGGACTAGGAGCTCTTAAAATAAACAAATCCCCTGGGCCAGATGAGATCCTCCCAATAGTACTCAAAGAAATGAAAGAAGTTATTTACAAACCGCTAACCAAGATCATGCAACAGTCTCTTGACACAGGGGATGTACTGACAGACTGGAAAATAGCAAACGTAATACCGATCCACAAAAAGGGAGACAAAACCGAACCAGGTAACTACAGACCAGTAAGCCTGACTTCTATTATATGTAAACTTATGGAAACTATAATAAGATCCAAAATGGAAAATTACCTATATGGTAACAATATCCTGGGAGACAGCCAGCATGGTTTTAGGAAAGGGAGATCATGTCTAACTAACCTACTTGACTTTTTTGAGGATGCAACATTGAAAATGGATAACTGCAAAGCATACGACATGGTCTATTTAGATTTCCAGAAAGCTTTTGACAAAGTCCCGCATAAAAGATTAATTCTCGAACTGAACGCAGTAGGGATTCAAGGAAATGCATGCACATGGATTAGGGAGTGGTTAACAAGTAGAAAACAGAAAGTACTGATTAGAGGAGAAACCTCGAAATGGAGTGAGGTAACCAGTGGTGTACCACAGGGATCAGTATTAGGTCCTCTGCTATTCCTAATCTACATTAATGATTTAGACTCTGGTATAGTAAGCAAACTCGTTAAATTTGCAGACGACACAAAAATAGGAGGAGTGGCAAACACTGTTGCAGCAGCAAAGGTCATTCAAAATGATCTAGACAGCATTCAAAATTGGGCAGACACATGGCAAATGAAATTTAATAGAGAAAAGTGTAAAGTATTGCATGCGGGCAATAAAAATGTGCATTATAAATGTCATATGGGAGATAGTGAAATTGAAGAAGGGAACTATGAAAAAGACCTAGGAGTTGAAATGTCTTCATCTAGACAATGTGGGGAAGCTATAAAAAAGGCCAACAAGATGCTCGGATATATTGTGAGAAGTGTTGAATTTAAATCAAGGGAAGTAATGTTAAAACTCTACAATGCATTAGTAAGACCTCACCTAGAATATTGTGTTCAGTTCTGGTCAACTCGTTACAAAAAGGATATTGCTGCTCTAGAAAGAGTGCAAAGAAGAGCAACCAGAATTATCCCGGGTTTAAAAGGCATGTTGTATGCAGACAGGCTAAAAGAATTGAATCTATTCAGTCTTGAACAAAGAAGACTACGCGGCGATCTGATTCAAACATTCAAAATCCTAAAAGGTATAGACAATGTCAACCCGGGGGACTTCTTTGACTTGAAAAAAGAAAAAAGGACCAGGGGTCATAAATGGAGATTAGATAAAGGGGCTTTCAGAACAGAAAATAGGAGGCACTTTTTTACACAAAGAATTGTGAGGGTCTGGAACCAACTCCCCAGTAATGTTGTTGAAGCTGACACCCTGGGATCCTTCAAGAAGCTGCTCAATAAGCTACTAACAACCAAACGAGCAAGATGGGCTGAATGGCCTCCTCTCGTTTGTAAACTTTCTTATGTTCTTATGTACCAAAACCAAATAGTTAATCATGTGAATTGGTTCAGCTGATGTGAACATGCAAAACATGTTAGACCGCCCATGTGGACCAATATCAGAAGCAATGCAGAAGATAAGTCACATCAAACTTTTAACAGTTTAAAAACCCTTCAGTAGAATAAATGTCATCTAAAAGAGTTCCAAAATTTTCAATAGAGGAAAAGATGTATTTAGTACACCTAATTAAAAACTACATTAACGAAGTTGACAGCACCAGCAAAGAAGACGAGAATGTCGTATTACGTACAATGGCATGGAAAAATATTGAACAGAATTTCAATGCTAACCTTTTGGGGCGGCCGCAGATTTTTCAGGATAGAGGTGTACAGTACTAACTGTAGTCCAAGCACATGGACTAAACCTCCTCATTCCACTAGTTCAGGGGTGGCCAACCCTGGTACTGGAGAGCCACAATCCTGTAGGTTTTATAGGTCTCTCTAAATCATCAAACACTAATCAACTGGCACCCATGGGAATTTTGACCATTTAAGACCAATTAATAATGTCAATTAAGTTATCAAGGGCTCGGTTAAAACAAAAACCAGAAGACCCTGTGGCTCTCAAGGACCGGGGTTAGCCAGTCCTGCACTAGTTAGATCAGGGGTGGGCAATCCTGGTCCTGGAGGGCCGGTGTCCCTCCTGGCTTTTGTTCCAACTGTGCTCTAAATTACTTAATTAGACCAATAATTGGTAATAATCAGTACAATTAAGTAATTTAGAGCACAGTTGGAACAAAAGCCAGGAGGGACACCGGCCCTCCAGGACCAGGATTGCCCACCCCTGAGTTAGATGAATCAAGTGGACTAACTGGTACAGTGCAATCGACCCTCAATGTCTAATTACTTAAATATATCTACAGATAACCTACTGATTTCAATTACACTTAGTATAAAAGTACTTGAGAGTGGGTATTTATATCCATAATGTAGAATTCACATACAAGGTCTTAAAGCCTTATATCAGGGGTAGGCGACCCTGGTCCTGGAGTGCCACAATCCTGCAGAGTTTGTAGGTATCTCTTAATCATCAATTATTAAATCCCTGGAACAAATGGTAATTCTGATAAATTAAGCTAATCAATGAGTCAATGAATTTATTAAGGGTCTTGGGGTAAACAAAAAACTGAAGTGTTTGTGGCAGTGCTTCCAAACCCTGGTCCTGGAGGACCACCTACCCTGCTGGTTTTTGTTCCAACGAGCTCTCAATTACTTAATTGAACCCTTAATTTAAGTAATAGTTTAAACTGGACTTTTTAAATCATGTAACTTATAAAAAGTTGGAGAATTCAAGTTCCTTATACAATGTTATGCCTAACTTGGAACCCCAACTGTTTAAAAGAATTAAAAGGCTCTGATTAGGCTCTGATTAGGCAAATTATTAGGTCAATTAAGTAATTGCAAGCTCGGTTGGAACAAAAACCAGCAGGTTAGGGGGTCCTCCAGGACCAGGGTTGGGAAACACTGGTCTGTGGCACTCCAGGACCAGGGGTGCCTACCCCTGCTTTATATATTCAGAAAAATATCTGCCTCCTCCCAGACCGGCTTTTGGCAAAATGACAGAATGCAAACTTGTGTGCATTATAAAATAAAAAAAAGATTTTATGGTAGAAATTTGGTATCTCCTAAGTCTGAAGGTTACAGGAAGGGAATTGAATGACAATCTGATTGATAAAAAATGAAAACATTGTTCCTTAATGTGATCTAACAAAAGTGAAACAAAGTAGCAAAATCAGAAAACTGTTCATTCCAATTGCATTTTACATGTGTCTTCATACTTAGATTTGATTATACTTGATTTATTATAATGATCATTATTATTGTGTAATTTACACAATCCATGATACATAACAAATTAAAAACTAATTAAAAAACTAATATACAATAAGTTTTAAAAAATCAGTGTACAATAGTTACAATTTTGAAAGCAAACAAAAAACAGACCATGTGCTATAGTACTTTCTAACACAGACTTAGACAGTGATAATTATCAACTTTTAGTTTTTTGTTTTTTAAAGGCGGTACACAGATGGATTGTCCGACGTGATGGAGGATGCAGTCAGAATCTGTCTGCAAAAAATGAAGTGATTAGGTCTATGATTGCCTTAAAACAATGCAGTACAGTAAGTTTCTTTTTCCTTTCTTCCACGTTAGCAAATGTCATAAGGTGCTGATCTTTATTGATGAGTTCCAAGTTTGTTTTTTAATTTCCTTCTCACCACAATAATGACATACTGTTGCTCATTCATGGATAATCCATTTACCATAATTAAACTACCCATCTTTTTAATAGAATTTGTATATTGACAAACGTGTATTTGTTGAAAAAAAATTATTTGGTATGCATGTCTTTCTGTTAACATTTTTTTTATTTATTTTTATTCATTTTAGGCTGCCGAGTTTGAAAAGATGTCAAAGGAAGTGATTGTCAAAATAGACAGAGAAACTGGCAGTTCAGTAATTTCACAGTATCTACAGGACCATTGGTTTCGAAATGCAGACATGTGGGCCAATTTTGGACGGAGAGTTTACCACCAAGACAGAGAAACGAACAACCTTGTTGAGAGGTATGCATTATGTAAAAATAGTGATTAAAACAAAAACATAAGTTGCAGCACTATAGGCAAGAGACAGACTTGTCTCGAATCCTGCCTACGCCATTGCCAGCTTTGGCCAGGAGTTCTGAGAGGGCGGCGCACAATTGACAAGGCGCCTGCAGGTTCAGGGCGTTGGCATTTCTAGCTGCATCGACTCCTTCAAACGATGTGTACGCTAGGGGGTGGGCGCTCTGGGCTTGTAGTGAGAAAAATAGCATATGGCTTTGACAGTGCTCGTATCGGAGGGCGCATGCTTTGTCTCATCCCTCCTGAGGAGGCGAGGAGTTGTTGCGGTCAGCCAAGTTGAATTGCTGATAAAAGGAAAAAAATTGGTGATACTAAATAAAAAAAATTTAAAAATTGCTTTTGCTTTTCTTTTTTTTCCCATAGATTTTTTTTCAGCATGAAGTATCAGTTTCTTCATGGCTATGCAAACAGACGAGCTGATGAACTACTTCTACTACTTAATACCAAGGTGGTCACTTACTACAGGTTTGTGTAACATTTCCAATACTAGCATTTTTATGTGGTCTAGTGTTGCAAATGAGTGTTGAATTTCAAAAAATAAATACATTATACTTTATATTTGTAATTTTCTAGAACATAAAGTTGTTGTGTACATTTATTTCAGTATTTGTTCAAATAAGGAGATAGTGTACCATAGGTAAATGCATTTTTGTCATGTATATAATTTACACAACCCATAACTTTTAGCATGTGAATAATAGAATACTGCTCTACTAATTGTATTCTGTCTTGTATATGGTGCAGGTATCTGGAAGATCTTCAGGGTGCTCAGAGGATTTCTGATTCCAAAACACAGGATACTGCAGAATCTGCATTACGTATGAAGAACAAAGGCCTTCAAAATAATTTTGTTTACAAATCAGGTGGCCATTGCACAGTGCCTTCAGAAGCAGATAAAGCAAAATGTTATGCTGTGGATTTAATTAGCATGAAATGTGAATGCGCCGTTTCTGAAAGGGGTAATTTGTGCAAGCATATTGAGTTTGCAAAAATTATGTGCAAAGAACAGGGGATTGATATTGATGGAATTCGAAAAGAATTAGCCAGTTCACTAACTGAACAGCATTGCTATGAGTGGGATGGAAAACATTTAATTGTACATTGTGCTGGTAGTTTTGGAGTAGTACATGTGCAAAACCAACAGTGTACCTGTCTTGCCAATAGTCTTGGAGAAATATGTGTCTGTCTAAGACTTTCTGAGTTAATTGGTACACAGAACCCTAACCTAACTGACTGCTTTGCGAATACCACAGCAAATTGTCAATCACACAATAAACAGCTGTGTGTAAAGAAGATGATTTCAGGCTTAAAGGAGTGGTGTGACAGCAGTGATTATAAGGAATCTCCAGAGTTGAATGCTGTAGTAAAACGTGCACACCAACTAGCATTTGGACAGTATAGCATGGCCAGCAATAAAATAAAAAGTATAAGGCTGCATGCTTACAGAAAACGCATTGAAAGAACAAGAAGCCATGCTATAGACATGCATTCATATCAGCTCAAAGAACCCCTTAATCGAGCTTTATATACCCATAGACCTGATTCCAAATTCAAAGTCTGTTCCTTTAGAAAAAGAATAATTGGTAGCAGAGCAAAGAATCAGATAGTAAAATCGAGCTGAACGTGTGCTGTTATGATCCCGTGCCTTTATTTTTGAATTACAGAAAGCACACAAAACTGGACTAAGTATAGAGGTTAATTACAACCGTTAAGGACCTCAAAGGTCTCTTCAAGTAAGAGTGAAATAGCTATTTATATTTATAGTGGCAGCATGTTATCAAAAATAAAATATATGTTGCATAGTTCTAATTGCTGATGATTGTATTCTGGCCAAGTTGGTCGATATTTGATATGGTATGTCTCCCTTTTCTCTCTTAATCAGATTACTTAAATAAAACTTAAATATGCATTATTGTAACACTTTGTAAATAGAAGTTGTAAAAATATGATTTGTAGTAAATAGAATGTGCAATCTTTAAGTAGCGAGTAGTGTAAAAGCAAATTGTTAACATAAAAATCTAAGCCTGAACTGAATTTCTTTCAAAGGGGGAACGTGTCAGGGTGTCATTAGAGCTGAGAAGTGGGGAGGGTTCTTCTGTACAGCACTTTTTTCCCACAGTTGGGTCCAGTACTTTGTATTGCTCTGTATCAGTCTGCTGAAGCATGTATGTGCAGTTTTACATTTTAATACTGCTAATATTTAAACCATAAACAAATAAAACAAGAAACTATAGACATGAGATGTTGTACAGTACCTTTATTTATGTATTTTTATGGCACATTTTTAAATATATATTTAAGAGGTTGTCTAGAAAAGAAAAGAAAATGCCTTACAGAAAATGCTACATTAGGTTTTCTTTGCTTAGAATTGTTCTAATGTTTTGAACAAGCCCTTTTTTAAAATAATGAACATATATGCAAAGGATGCCTTATTTTCAGTGTCATCTAAAACTACACATTCTGCAGTTTTTCTATCTGGGAATCAGCACATTTTTGAAGTACAGAACTGTAAACATCAAGCATTTGAAAGCCCAGTCCATGAGTAGCCATGTCAAAGTCTGTAGCACTTTCTTTAATTTGGTCTGTTGTATTCTTGATGGTTTCCCTGCCATTGAGAAACAAAAAAGAAATATATATATATATATATATATATATTTTTTTTTAAAGAATGAATAATACAATTCACACTGCAATACTCAATAAACCAGTCATGTGGTTTTATATATTATTTATATATATATATATATATTTATATATATATATATATAATATTTAATGAGGATTGTTTTTAGCTCCTAACATTTTATCTTGCAATGGTATGAAATAAAAACAAAAAATATTGAGACGCCCAGCAGAAAAAATCATCCTGAGAAAATCTGCAAGTCTGTTTAGAAGTTTTAATGTGTACCTTTACACTTTAAAAATAATAATTTGGGGCTCACAAGTGGCATAGCGGGTAAAGGCAGAGTGCAAATCCTGCCTTCTATATTTAATATGATACAATTGTGCTTCCACAAAATGAGTGCCATGCATAACAAACTGGAGAGGTAAAATATATAGTTTAATTAAGTCTTTTTACAATTTCGCACATTTGATTGCAATCATATCTTTCTCTGGTTGACCCCTCTTTCTAACTTTATTGTTTTGTACATGGGAAATATTTTGGTCTGATTTTACTTTTTCTATATTTCATATTCATAGTGTATATTTTTTGTTACAGATTTGATGTAATTTAACGTTTTGGTTACACTACACCTGCGTTTTTCATCACTAGTGTAAAACTGTAAAGAAACATACTTAAATTCATGAAGCTTTCCAATGGCAACATCTTTGGTTGTGATCGAGCCCTCCAAAAATGCGATCCTGTCAAAAGGAATCATCCTTACTGCCAACTTGCCGATGCCCACACCTAAATCACAGGCTTCTCCTGAAGACAGAAAAGTGTTACTATTATTGTAACAATCAACTTTTAACGTACAATAAGACTGGCATTACATTTTTCTATATTCACAAATAATGGATTTATTTCATGATAAATATAATGTTTACTGTTTGCATGTTACATTTGACTTAAGCTGGTGCCTGAATGCAAGACAACTTAGAATGGAAACATATAATTAGATTGTTAGGTTTTAAAAACAAGGCTACCCACACTATAATATTGAGGTAAGGTATTTTGAAGCTGTTGAATGCAGTGGTCTGTATATTTTACCATGTGTTATAATACTGATTGATAAAATATATCAATGTTTTAGTGTGTTGACATTGCACTGGACATTTACTAATGTACCCTCAGTCAGTTTGGAACACAGGGAAGTTACAGTGGTTGTTGGGCCAGGACTAACGCCAACTGTCTCTTCAATCTTCTTTTTAAGCTCACTCTTTTTATTTTTATCTACCCTTAGATATGCAACCAGGGAATTGGCTGACATATTCTCAGGTGGACCTATCCTTCTCCTGATCTCCTCTGCTGTCACATTGTATCTTTGGGGGAAAGGTATAAGAAACAAAATGTTAGAACTTGAAGCTACTGCACTAACAAGTAACTACGATGTGATAGGTGTTACAGAAACTTGGTTGTCTGAGAGTGATGGAGACGAATATAATATTAGTGGGTACACACTATATAGGAAAGACAGGCAGGACAGAAGAGGCGGAGGGGTAGCGCTATACATAAGAAATAGCCTTGAAGCCCAGGTGTTAAATCAGGACAAAGAAAACAATGCAGAATCAATATGGGTCAGAATAATGGACACAAATTCAAAGGGCATAATAATAGGAGCATGCTATAGACCGCCAAATTCAGATGCTGAGCAAAATAATCTGTTATACAATGACATTCGAAATGCGTGTAGAAAAGGAGAAGCCATACTAATGGGGGATTTCAACTTCCCCTGTATAAAATGGGAAAACCCAATGGGGGGCACGACGGACGAAATTGAAATGGTGGAAATGACAAATGACTGCTTCCTAACGCAATTTGTCAAGGCACCGACTAGAGGGGAGGCATGCCTTGACTTAGTCTTTTCAAATAATGAAGACAGAATAACTAAAACAGAGGTCAGAGAGCCATTGGCAAACTCAGACCACAACATGGTCTCATTTGAAATATTTTTTAAAACCCCAAAAGTAATGACTAAAGCTAAGGTTTACAATTTTAGAAAAGCAAACTACGAAGGTATGAAACAGAGACTAACAGAAGTAGATTGGAGTAAAATAGAGAAAACATCCACAGAAAAAGGGTGGCTGTTTTTTTAAAAAGTAGTACTAGAGGCACAAAACAATTACATCCCAAAAGTAGACAAATCTAAATCTAAAACAAAATGGCCAAAATGGTTTCATAGATCAATTAAAAAAAATATTCAGCGAAAAAAGGCACTTTACAGAGCGTTTAAAAGGGACCAAAAACAAAGCACACAGAAAGAGTACTTGGAACTGCAAACACAAGTCAAAAGGGAAGTTAGAAAGGCCAAGAGAGAGATAGAAATCAATATTGCTAAGGGGGCTAAAACCAATTCCAAAATGTTTTTCCAATATTATAACAGCAAGAGAACATTCAAAGAGGAGGTTAAATGTCTAAGAGACACAAATGGCAAAATCATAGATGAAGAAAAAAAAATAGCAAATATATTAAATGATTACTTTTCACAGGTTTTTACAAAGGAGGACACGGACAACATACCCCACATGTCGACCTGTTCCTATCCAGTTTTAAATAACTTTAGCATAACAGAGGCAGAAGTGTTAAAGGGACTAGGAGCTCTTAAAATAAACAAATCCCCTGGGCCGGATGAGATCCTCCCAATAGTACTCAAAGAAATGAAAGAAGTTATTTACAAACCGCTAACCAAGATCATGCAACAGTCTCTTGACACAGGGGTTGTACCAACAGACTGGGAAATAGCAAATGTAATACCAATCCACAAAAAGGGAGACAAAACAGAGCCAGGTAACTACAGACCAATAAGCCTGACTTCTATTATATGTAAACTTATGGAAACTATAATAAGATCCAAAATGGAAAATTACTTATATGGTATGGTCCTGGGAGACAGCCAGCATGGTTTTAGGAAAGGGAGATCATGTCTAACTAACCTACTTGACTTTTTTGAGGTGCAACATTGAAAATGGACAACTGCAAAGCATACGACATGGTTTATTTAGATTTCCAGAAAGCTTTTGACAAAGTCCCGCATAAAAGATTAATTCTCAAACTGAACGCAGTAGGGATTCAAGGAAATGCATGCACATGGATTAGGGATTGGTTAACAGGTAGAAAACAGAAAGTACTGATCAGAGGAGAAACCTCAAAATGGAGTGAGGTAACCAGTGGTGTACCACAGGGATCAGTATTAGGTCCTCTGCTATTCCTAATCTACATTAATGATTTAGACTCTGATATAGTAAGCAAACTCGTTAAATTTGCAGACGACACAAAAATAGTAGGAGTGACAAACACTGTTGAAGCAGCAAAGGTCATTCAAAATGATCTAGACAGCATTCAAAATTGGGCAGACACATGGCAAATGAAATTTAATAGAGAAAAGTGTAAAGTATTGCATGCAGGCAATAAAAATGTGCATTATAAATATCATATGGGAGATAGTGAAATTGAAGAAGGGAACTATGAAAAAGACCTAGGAGTTTATGTTGACTCAGAAATGTCTTCATCTAGACAATGTGGGGAAGCTATAAAAAAGGCTAACAAGATGCTTGGATATATTGTGAGAAGTGTTGAATTTAAATCAAGGGAAGTAATGTTAAAACTCTACAATGCATGTAAGACCTCACCTAGAATATTGTGTTCAGTTCTGGTCACCTCGTTACAAAAAGGATATTGCTGCTCTAGAAAGAGTGCAAAGAAGAGCAACCAGAATTATCCCGGGTTTAAAAGGCATGTCGTATGCAGACAGGCTAAAAGAATTGAATCTATTCAGTCTTGAACAAAGAAGACTACGCGGCGATCTGATTCAAACATTCAAAATCCTAAAAGGTATAGACAATGTCAACCCGGGGGACTTCTTTGACTTGAAAAAAGAAAAAAGGACCAGGGGTCATAAATGGAGATTAGATAAAGGGGCATTCAGAACAGAAAATAGGAGGCACTTTTTTACACAGAGAATTGTGAGGGTCTGGAACCAACTCCCCAGTAATGTTGTTGAAGCTGACACCCTGGGATCCTTCAAGAAGCTGCTTGATGAGATTCTGGGATCATAAGCTACTAACAACCAAACGAGCAAGATGGGCTGAATGGCCTCCTCTCATTTGTAAACTTTCTTATGTTCTTAAGAATAATAAGATACAAAATATGGCCAACATTGCAAAATTGATACACAAATCTAAACTTAATGAAAGCATAAAAAGGTATTTACTTAATTCAGAATTTATTTAATTCTGCATTAAGCTTTTGGAATGAACTTGAGAATATTTAAATTATGGAATGTTCCAATATCACATTAGTCTTTTTATTTATGTTATATTACCTTTTCTTTCTCTTGTTGAAAGAAAGAGGGAGAAGGATCTCAACTTCAGCAAATACTTGTGGTGTATCCATGCTGTCGGGTAATACAGCTGGGCGAGGCAAAGCCAGTGATACAGATGGATGCTGAAGTGACACAGCGACTGTGCTGGAGGAAGGAGGGCATGCCTGTGGCAGTGGGGAAGCAGTGTCGCTTTCTGAACAAGCAGCAGGGGTTGCTGATGTAGCATGAGCTTTTTCAGCATGATTTTTCACTGAAGGAAAAAAATACAACACCTTACTTGTAAATAACACTACGTTACTACGTTACTTTAAAGAGCCACTATCGTAGGTTGTAGAAAATGTTGGTATATGG
This sequence comes from Acipenser ruthenus, assembly GCF_902713425.1. Lineage (NCBI taxonomy): Eukaryota > Metazoa > Chordata > Actinopteri > Acipenseriformes > Acipenseridae > Acipenser > Acipenser ruthenus. Next base: position 2,034,889 of record NC_081246.1, read on the forward strand.
TCTAATGTGTTGGTATATGGCCTAATGTATTAGTCCAACTGCATCAGTAAAGTACCTGATATTTTCTCTTTCATTGTTAACATCCTTTCTAACAACTTATAACACTTTAAAA